>NC_134085.1:68276191-68576191 GCF_000715075.1 Nicotiana tabacum
AATTATAATTATCATTTTTGAGGTAAACAAATTTCAACAGAATCTATAGAGAACATCATTATTCGAGGGCAAGGATATGAACAGTTCAGAACCAATCACAGCATTCACTTTAGGATCAGAACCCAAAATAGGAAGGCAAGATACTGCAAGTGGACATATATGGTTCAGTAGCATCAATGACCTTAAGGTTGATATAGCATGCATCAGGGCACTTAGGAAGGTTATCACGTATATGTAAAAATAGGGAATTAGTGGCAAACTATCAGTAAACCAATTTAAGTTCAGAAGTAACTAGTTGAGTGATCTGAGCACTGGTAACTGATAAGGAAAGATCTATACATTAGTTTCATTAGTCCTACTTGCGGACTCAATATTTTAGGATCTTTAACAAGGTTCATAGCACTTCAAAGACATTTTAGTGATCTTCATAACAGTTCAAAGGAAGCATATGTCTGTTTGAGACCTTACTTCACTGAGTCCCTATACTATCAGCCTTGTTCAGGCTTCCTAAAGATAACAACAATAGCAGAGATGACAATGCAGGCAAAAAGATCAGTTTTAGCCTAGTTCAAACCTACTAGCATGATTTGTAGTCTATCAGGTTCTCAAACAACTCTAGATTCAAAATTTAGTTTTATGTGGGCAGGGATATCAACCAGATATGAGACAGTGGGTAGGGATGTTCATTCTTAGTGGGTAAGAAAAGGGAAAACAAGTCTTAGTGAATTTACTTAAACATGCGGGTGATCTCACTAACTAGGTTACACCAGTAAACTTCCCATATCCAGATCTTATGTTCAGTATTATTCACTCAAGTTGTTAACTTATTAAGACAGGTTCAACTTGATCTTCTTCTACATAGCAGTTTTCAAATAAAGAATACCGTAATTTAGACAAAGCATGTAAAACTTCATGAGCATCACTGGGCAAGCACAAGCATAGAGGTTAATAGGAGTTACTCAGCCAACATACATTAAAGTTTCTACAGAGTTTCATGGTCATAAAATAAGGACAGATCAAATGAGCAAAGGGTGTGATGACTACACTAATAAGTTCATCACATTAATTCAAACTATAGTGATAGATTTTCATGAATTTGTAAGTGTATATAGCAGGCATCGTTTCAACAACAAACTATTCTATCAAAGTAAACAGGTCAAACGCATGACATGAACTGTAATGAGGATAACTTTTATTAAATGAACAGTATGGTATAGGTGCAGCAGATATGAATTCTTAACAAGACATTAGAAGAAGTTTAAGAGCATAGTTCAATTAGGTTACATAAACATGGTAATATAGTTGTCATTTAACTGACAGAGATAGAGCTCACATAGCATTTAACTTAAGGCTTAGTTCAACTAACCCTAAAGGTTCAACGGGAATTGTTCAGAAGAGTATAAACATCATGAGAGCATTTTATCTATCTAAGTTATGGGAGATGAAACATAGATCAGATTTGCAGTATCAAAACATCATAATTTTATCAGGCAAATTGTCAACTCATCAGTGTAAATAACATACAACAAACAGAATATAACAAGTATATTCATGCATAACTAGTATACATCATAGACGAGATATGATCAACAGCAAACCAAGCAAAAGTTGAAAAAAATCATAAAACTGAACAATCGAGAGATAGAGACGGGGTCAGTATACACTGACCTTCTACAGAGCAGCAAACCAAGCAAAAGTCATTTGTTAACCGTTTAGGAGTCTAAACCCAAATCAATTCACGTGCAATGATCGAACTCGAGACATAATGAAAAGAGAAAAAGAAAAGTTAGGGAGAATCTACTGGAGCTTAATACTTGGCCGGAAAAAAATTGAACTTGTTAACCTTTCAGTAGTGGTATTAGATATTGATGTATATTGATCTCACTAGGTGAGGACATTGAATGTCCTATTTATAGTGATATTAAAGCCACTTAGGCTATCAATCATGTTACGACCCAAACCGATGGGCCGCGACGAGTGTCTGAGTCCTATCTGTCGAACACCCTTAAGTATGTGATTTAAGAATTACAAGAGTTACATGCGCGAGGAAAACCTGTCCAAAGGACATATATACAAATACGTACAACATACGTCGGGCGAGCCGACAATGCTGCTATAGACAACTATGTACCTCAAAATTGAAAGCCGGCAAGGCCACATACTATCCAACTACACATACTGTCTACAGACCACTAATAGAAATACAACTATATAAAGACGGGACTGAGACGCGTCATACCCATATATATATACAAGCTTTTCGTACTAAAATCAAAAGCAGCTCCGGATCAAGTGGAGCACGCCAACTCTCGCCGATCAAGGATCCTAAGAAGCGGGACCGTCAGCTTGCCTACCTGCACATGCGGGCACGAAACGCAGGCCCCGTGAAATAGGTCATCAGTATGAAAAATGTATTGAGTATGTAAGGCATGAAAATCTGTACATAAAAGGCATAGATGAAACATGGAATAAAGAAATCCATCTGTAAATCTGAATAACTTTGTAAATTATGAAACATTTATAATGTTATGCACGTGTATATAAATGTTATGTCATGCATGGGTATAGGTGTACATAATATCATCAAGCCACTGAGGGCATCCCATCATATCATCTCGGCCACTGTGGGCAACTTCATCAACATATACCAACTGATCAAGTGGTGGTGCGTATATAACACCGTAACCTTTTCTCATATCCCATATAAATATAATATACATATATACGCATATATAACGTCGTCTGGATTATATTTTAACCACTTTGGGCAACGAAATCATCAATGTATACCAGCTGATCAGGTGGTGGTACATATATAACGTCGTAACCTTTTTCCATATTACATATATATATATATATATATATATATATATATATATATATATATATATATATATATATATGTATATATATACATAGATAGATATAATGTCATCTGGTCATGATCAGTGTACATATGTAAATGCATAAATACATGTGAAAATATATTAATAAAATCCCTCGGTACATGATAAGACTATTTTATCATTTCAATGGGCACATAAAATTCGGTTAATTTCTCTTCTTGCCTTTAAATTGTCCAATAAGAGAAGGAGAAGGGGCTAATATATACTCCCTCCGTTTCGATTTATGTGAACCCATTTGACTGGGCACGGAGTTTAAGGAAAGAGAGAAGACTTTTGAACTTGTGGTGTAAAATGAAGCACATATATTTTGTGTGGCTATAAATCATTGCATAAAGGTAAATTGTTTCCAAATAAGGAAAAAGGTCATTCTTTTTGGCACGGACTAAAAATGAAATAGGTTCACATAAATTGAAACTGATGGAGTATATGATAGATATTCTTTACAATGAATTGGTTAGTTGCCTTGGGAATGATGATAGCATAATTGGGGTAAAACGTGACAAATGTACAGGACAACCTAACTACCCTAATGCAGTGACTTGAAGATCTTCATCATATACAGAGCCTAGGTGGGATAAGCTCTTCCTTTCCAAGAATACAAGGTTGTCCTGAATAATAGAATTTTATTACACCATGAATTTGAATTACAGTCATTTATGAAAGTTGTGCATTTGCTTGTTTTGTTTGTATCGTATAGATCATGCCAAAAGAAAGAAGGGACAGCCTTAACACACCAGAAGTGAGGAAAACTCTGCATAATATTCTTAGAGAAGATTTCACCGTACTCCGTTAGAACCGTAAAATTTTATGTTGCTACGGTTCTAATCAATTCTCGTTATAACTGTTTGCAAGAAATGCATTGAAAGCTTGAAACTTGGCATCTATGCTTGAAGATTTGAATTTAGGAAGAAAGAGTTATGGTTTAATTTTGTTGTTCTCTGACCAAATGAACCAAAGTTCTAAAAGAGACTAAAATTTTAGAATATCCTAAGTGTTTACACGTTAGTTTGCCACTAACCTTCTTATGACTACTAAGTCATTGGCTTTGTGTGCTATCTTGCTGCCACGTATCATCTCCTAATTTAATAATTAACTATGTAATGTCCCGTTACCCGATAATTAACCAATTATCCACATAATTAAAAATTATCTCAAATTACCTAAAAATACTACTCATTTTTAATACACTTTATACATCATACTACCGTGGTCATATGGTACCTGACATGATACTAGTCCATAATTATCCGGTATTATTGCTCGACCCGTATTTTATCCCAAATCGGCCACCTTCAACAAAACTTGTTTTTTTAATTCGTGTACTCTTTATCCTTCATGACACTTATTTATTTCTTGTTATAAATAGCATAAATATGTTAACCTCAAGATAATCTCATCCCCGAGTCTATATCGATTAACTGAAGACGAAACTTTTAACGTACAAAAACGCGAGATGTAACATCATTCCCCCCTTAGAAACATTCGTCCTCGAATGTTCAACTCCCCGGGATCTATATGACTTTTGGCAGAGTCACCCTTGTAACAACACTATTAGCAACTCTCCCTGTAGAAGGTTAATAATCCAATGCCACACAGGACCACAATCATCAATAACGACAATGGCCTTATATGACCAATGACAATAACTAACACAAGAATCTGTGCACGTACCTTGAGGTTATGACGTCTCAGTCGGATCCTTCCCTGGAGGAGGAAATAAGTAGGGATATCTAGACTTCATGTCTTCCTCGGCCTCCCAAGTCATTTCTTCCATATTGTTGTTGCTCTAATGTACTTTCACGGAGGCTACCTCCTTATTACGTAGCTTGCGGATTTGTCGGTCTAGGATAGCAATTGGAATTTCCTTGTATGACAAGTCCTTTGTAATCTGTACATCATCTGTGGGCACCACTCAGGTAGGATAGCCAATGCACTTTCGTAACATAGATACGTGAAAAATCGGATGGACAGACTCCAATTACGAGGGCAATTCTAACTCATAAGCTACTTGGCCCACTCTATGAATGATTCTATAAGGCTCAATATACCGTGGGCTAAGTTTGCCTTTCTTGCCGAACCTCATTGCACCCTTCATAGGTGATACCTTTAAGAATACCCAGTCATTAACCTCGAACTCTAGATCTTGTCGCCGCACGTCAGAATTTGACTTCTGACGACTCTAAGCTATCAACAGTCGATCTCGGATAAGCTTTACTTTTTCTATGGCTTGCTGAACCAGGTCTGGCCCATGTAGCCCAGATTCTCCAACATCAAACAACCCTATAGGAGACCTGCACCTGCGCCCATACAAAGCCTCGTACGGAGCCATCTGGATACTGGAGTGGTAACTATTATTATATGCAAACTCGATAAGAGATAGATGTTCATCCCAACTTCTCTTAAATCCAATACATATGCTCATAATATGTCCTCGAGTGTTTGAATTGTGCACTCGGCTTGCCCATCAGTCTGTGGATGAAAAGCTGTGTTGAGATTCACCTGAGTTCCTAGATCTTTTTGAAATGACCTCAAAAAATATGTTGTAAACTGGGCCCAACGGTCAAATATAATAGATACTGGTACTCTGTGTAGTCGCACTATCTCTTTAATATATAACTTTGCATAATCTTCTGTTGTATATGTAGATTTGACCAGTAGGAAATAAGATGATTCTGTGAGCCTATCGACTATTACCCATATGGAATCGAACTTACAATGAGAACGAGGTAAACCCAAGAAAAAGTCCATGTTTATCGCCTCCCATTTCCATGTCGGGATCTCTATAGTCTGCATTAGTCCTCCAGGCTTCTGGTTCTCTATCTTCACCTGCTGGCAACTAGGGCACTGAGCAACAAACTCAACAATATTCTTTTTCATATCGTTCCACCAGTACACATCCTTAATGTCATGATACATCTTCGTTGACCCAGGATGAATGGAGTACCACAAATAATGTGCCTCTGACATAATCCTGTCTCGTAGTCCTCCTACATCTGGAACACACAAACGACCCATGTATCTGAGAACTCCATCTCCCTTGAGTTCTAACAACGGCTTCTTCTGCTGCGAAACTCGCTCCCTCAACTTGACCAACTCTGGGTCATCATACTGCCTCTCCTTTACTTCAACTATGAGAGATGATCTTGCAGTATTCTGGAGTATAACTCCACCATTGCTAGAGTCTACTAACCGAAACCCCAAACACGCTAGTTGATGAATTTCTCTAGTTAATTGCTTTTTTTTCCGGCCTCCACACGTGTTATGCTACCCATAGATCAGCGACTTAAGGCGTCTGCGACAATACTAGCTTTCCCTGGATGCTAGAGAATGTTAACATCATAATCTTTCAATAACTCAAGTCATCGCCTCAGCCGCAAATTCAAGTCCTTTTGCTTGAAGATATATTGCAGGCTTTTATGATCTGTGAATACATTAATATACATACCATATAAATAATGTCGCCATATCTTAAGTGCATGGACAACCGCAGCTAACTCAAGGTCGTGTGTCGGATAATTCTGCTCATGCTTCCTTAACTGCCTTGAAGCATACACAATTACTTTCCAATGTTACATCAGGACACAACCCAATCCAATTCCTGAAGCGTCACAATAGATAACATAACCATTGGTCCCTTCTAGGAACGTTAGAATTTATGCTGAAGTTAATCTATCCTTCAATGCCTGGAAACTCCGTTCGCAAGCATCAGTCTATTGAAACTTTGCTTCCTTTTGAGTCAACTTTGTCAGAGGTGCTGAAAGGGAAGAAAATCACTCTACAAATCTCCTGCAATAGCCTGCCAAACCGAGAAACCTACGAACCTCAGTCGGTGTTGTGGGTCTAGGCCAAATTTTTACTACCTCAATCGTTTGTGTATCCACCCGGATGCCTTCATCGGAAATGATATGCTCAAGGAAAGCTACAGAGTTTAACCAGAATTCACACTTAGAGAATTTTGCATACAACTTCCCTTTTGTAGAGTTTTGAGCACAGTACGCAAATGATTTGCATGTTCAGCCTCTGAAAGAGAATACGCCAATATATCATTGATAAATACAATTACGAACAAATCCAAAAAGGGCATAAACACGCGGTTTATCAAATCCATGAATATTGTTGGGGCATTGGTCAAACCGAACGACATAACATGAAACTCAAAGTGCCCGTGTCTGGTCCTAAATGTTGTCGTTGGAATATCTTCCTCCTTAACCCTTACTTGATGGTACCCGAACCTTAAGTCTCTCTTTGAAAAACACTTGGCACCTTGCAACTGATCAAATAAATCATCAATCCTCGGGAGAGAAACCATCTTTCTTTCTCACAAATAACACAGGTGCTCCCCACGGTAATGTACTAGATCTGATAAAGCCTTTTTCAAGCAAGTCCCTTAGTTGTTCCTTTAACTCTATCAGCTCTGAGGGGGCCATTCTATAGGAAGGAATAGATATTGGATGAGTATCTGGTAGTAGGTCAATGGCAAACTCAATTTCTTTCTCTGGCGGAAGACCCGAAATATGTGGAACGATCAAATCTCTTACCGCCAAACTGAGGGGGCGTGCTAGCCGATGGCTGGGCTAGATACCTCGGGTATTGCTGCCTTTGACTATCTCGAAACTCACCAGAAGGACCCGAAGACCTCGCTCTCTTATTCTGGGCCCTATCATGCTTACGATCGGCCCTCTGTTTCTGCTTACGCTCCTCTACACCATGGGCGTATGCCTGAATACGAGAAATATCCATGTCTGACTGAAGTGAGACCGACATAAAATCGTTAAGAAAGTGCGGCTATAATCATATCATGAACTCATGAACCTGATCCTCCATCTTAGAGACAATAGTGGGAGCATACCTAACCAATAAATCAAACTGAAGACTATACTCCCGAACACTCATGCTACCCTGCCGAAGGGTCAAGAACCTATCAACTCTGGCCCGTCTAAGCTCTCGTGGTAGATAATGACAAAGAAAAGCTTCTGTAAACTCCTGCCATACTGCTAGATGGGCATCCTCACCTCTGGACAATTCCCAAGACTCGTATGAATTAACTGTAACATCTCAGAGTCTATAGGAATCTAGCTAAACTGACTCAGTCGCAGTGGCCTTCATTACCCTTAACGACCTCTGCATTCTATCAATAAATACATGTGGGTCCTCGTTTGGATCTGCCCTAGTGAATACTGGAGGGTCTAAATTAATGAAGTCACGAACCCTCGCACTGATGGACCTATCTACATGACCAACACCTACTTTCTAACGCCGAGCCTGTACAGCTACTAATCGGGTTAATAACTGAATAGCAACTTTCATCTCCTGAACCGGTGCATCTAGCTGAGGATTTGGACGTACAGGGGCAGGCGCCCCCTCGAAACTCTTCTGGAAAGGGCGGGGTATGTTAAGTTTGAGATGGAATCTCACTGTGAGACTCTCCCCGAGTCCTGGTAACTCGTGGCACTCGACTAGTAGTCTCACCAACCACGGACTTTCCTTTTTGGGCTGTTGTAGTCTTTGAAGGCATAGCTGAAAATCTAACATATCGTTATAAACATGAATTCTTATATCGTATGATCTAAGACAAAAAGATAGGATAACATCTTATATGTCTTGTAGCCTCCTGTTTATAAGTATGGTGCACAACACACCCATAAACAAGACTCTACTAGACACGGTCTGTAGACAACCCTAGGATAGAACTGCTCTAATACCACATTTGTCACGAAACAAACCGATGGGCCGCGACGAGTGTCTGAGTCCTACTTGTCGAACACCTTTAAGCATGCGACTAAGATAGAAGCATGAATAATATCTACTGAATTACGAGAGTAACATGTGCGAGGAAATCCTGTCCAAAAGACATATATACATATATGTACAACATACGTAGGGCGAGCCGACAAGGCTGCTATAGACAACTATGTACCTCAAAACTGGAAGCCGGCAAGGCCACATACTATCCAACTAGACATACTGTCTATAGATCTCTAATAGAAATATAACTGTACAAAGACGGGACTGAGCCACGTCATACCCATATATATATATATATATATATATATATATATATATATATATATACAAGCATTTCGTACCAAAATCAAAAGCAGCTCCGGATCAAGTGGAGCACGCCAACTCTCGCTGATCAAGGATCCCAAGAAGGGGGACTGTTAGCTTGCCTACCTGCACCTGCGGGCATGAAACACAGGCCCCGTGAAATAGGGTCATCAGTATGAAAAATGTATTGAGTATGTAAGGCATGAAAATCTGTACATAAAAGGCATAGATGAAACATGGAATAAAGAAATCCATCTGTAAATCTGAATAACTTTGTAAATTCTGAAACATTTATAATGTTATGCACGTGTATATAAATGTCGTGTCATGCATGGGTATAGGTGTACATAACATCATCAAGCCACTGAGGGTATCCCACCATATCATCTCGGCCACTGTGGGCAACATCATCAACATATACCAGCTGATCAAGTGGTGGTGCGTATATAACGTTGTAACCTTTTTCCATATCCCATATAAATATAATATACATATATACGCGTATATAACGCCGTCTGAGTCATATTTCAGCCGCCGTGGGCAATATCATCATTGTATACCAGCTGATCAGATGGCGGTGTGTATATAACGCGTAACCTTTTCCCATATCCCATATATATATATATATATATAACGCCATCTGGTCATTGGTCAATATACATATATAAATGCATGAAATGCATATAAAAATATGTTAATAAAATCCCTCGATACTTCATAAGACTATTTTATCATTTCAATGAGCACATAAAATTCGGTTAATTTCTCTTCTTGCCTTTAAATTGTCCAATAAGAGAAGGAGAAGGGGCTAATATATATATGATAGATATTCTTTACAATGAATTGGTTAGTTGCCTTGGGAATGATGATAGCATAATTGGGGTAAAACGTGACAAATGTACAGGACAACCTAACTGCCCTAATGCAGTGACTTGAAGCTCTTCATCATATACAGAGCCTAGGTGGGATAAGATCTTCCTTTCCAACAATACAAAGTTGTCCTGAATAACATAATTTTATTACTCCCATGAATTTGAATAGTTATTTATGAAAATGGTGCATTTACTCATTTCGTTTGTGTCGTATAAATTATGTCAAAAAAAAGAAGGGATAACCTTTACATATCTGGAGTAGGGAAAACTCTATATAATATTCTTAGAGAAGATTGTACCGTACTCATTTAAAACCGCAAAATTTTATGTTGTTACGGTTCTAATTAATTCTCGTTATAACTGTTTGCAAGAATTTCATTGGAGGCTTAAAACTTGGCTTCTGTGCTTGAAGATTTGAATTTAGGAAGAAAGAGTTATGGTTTAATTTTGTTGAACCAAAGTTCTCCGAGCAAATGAACCAAAGTTCTCCGACCAAATGAACCAAAGTTCTAAAAGAGACCAAAATTTTAGAACATCCTTAAGTGTTTACACGTTAGTTTTCCACTAACCTTCCTATAACTACTTAGTCATTGGCTTTGTGTGCTATCTTGCTGTCACGTATCATCTCCTAATTTAATAATTAACTAGGTAATGTGCTGCTACCCGATAATTAACCAATTACCTACATAATTAAAAATTATCTCAAATTACCTATTACTACTCATTTTTAATATACTTTATATGTCATACTACTGTGGTCATATGGTACCTGGCTCGGCACTAGTCCATAATTATCGGGCATTATCGCTCAACCCGTGTTTTATCCCAAATCGACCACCTTCAATGAAACTCGTTTTTTATTATTCGTGTACCTTTTATCCTTCATGACACTTATTTATCGCTTGTTATAAATAGTGTAAATACGTTAACCTCAAAATAATCTCATCCCCGAGTCTGTATCGATTTACTGAAGAAGAAACATTTAACGTACAAAAATGCGAGATGTAACAAATCAGTTGAAATATATAGTGGAATTGATGATGATAGTTGGATAATCATAGAAACATGGTGAAATCAAAAAAGAACATAGGGAAAAATAGTAAAGACTTTTACCTAAGCACAAGGATAGAGGAAGAAGACCATTGAAGCCTTCGGACCATTGGTCAAAACCTAATGTCCAGAGGTCATTGCATTTGGCCTATGGATATCAAAAGATGATGATGAATTTGCAGATAATACTAATTCATTCTCTGGATTTGAAGGACGAAGGGAGAACAAATGACTTATAATTTGCTCGATTTAGGTCTAGGGTTTTGATTTGAGGGTATTGAATTGTAGCGACGAAAGGGAAAATATCAAATGGGATGATTTGAGGGTTGGATTTGTGACCTTGCACGAATTTGTGCAAGGTTCTTGATTGATAGGGTTGATGGGTTGAAAGAAAAGAGAAATGAAGGAGAAATTAGGTCGGCTGGATCGGGGAAAATGATTTAGGGTTTAGGGGTCGTCTCTGGATTAAAAGTAGGTGTCGGATTCTAGGTCGTTGGATCATTTGATCAACGGTCCTGATAATTTCTGGCATAAGATTTGATAAAAATATTTATTAGGGAAAAAACAAGAACTGTTGGATCTGTGTGATCCAACGTTTGAGATAGGATCTGGCGAGAGGTTTAAAATAAAGGGAAAAAAATTATTGTGGACTGTCGATGATTTAGATCAATGGTCCAGATCTGTTGTCTTTCTTTTTTGAGTGGGAAATACAAACGACGTGGTGCACTACCATTTGCTCTCATAGATTGGTGTGGGTTGCCAAAGTGGAAAAGGGGGTGGGTTTGGACTAGGTTGGCGATTGGGCCTATTTATTTGGGCCAAAAAAATAGTGAAAATGAGATATAAGCCATAGCCATTTGGGTTTAATTGGTTAATTGCAATTGTAGCCCTTTGAACTTTTAACCCCTTTAAAACTAACTCAATTAGTTCTAGTTAAACGTGATAAAATATATTCATCAAATATATTATAAATTAATAAATTAGTTATATATTAAAACACTTCATTATGAAACTAATTTCGAATTAATTAAAATAATAAGCGATATAACTAAAAATCAAAGATTAATTCATTAAATTAATTGTAATACTTTCTTGTTAAAACATAATGGTTATTTTAATTATTCCAAAAAAAATAGGGGTAATGTATTTCATAAATATTTAATTGTATACGGCAAAAATCGGCGGTTCAATTTTACGGTCGCCAAGGCACTTCGAAGGAACTGCCTCTCCTAAAGGATCGAAGCTTAGCTAGGGGACCTAGCCTCATGGGTTCTCCGTAATCTACTTCGAGATAGCGTAAGCAACAGTCGGCCTCGAGGCAGGGTAAATCAGTGAGGTCGGTGGATCGGTGTGAGGTTCCCAAGGCATCTGACCAGAGCTAACAAGGTCTATTAGGCTAGTCCAAACTCGTACCATAGCATTAAATGGTTGTACCACTCCCATGTCTTTGTAATAAATACATTTGTACTATGTGGGAATTTCCCCTCATATATAAAGGGGATCATTGTCATTTTTTAGGCTATTTAATAACCAATATTAAATATACAAGAACATTCTCTCTGCTCTATAACATACTCTCTTGATCTTATTATTTCAATTTATTGCTTATATTCATTGTGTTCTATTTATTGTTCTTCATTTATGCTTACCATTGATCATAAAGAGCCATTATTTTAACTCTCACTATTAATCCTCCCTCGATTTCCCTAAGCCGGCCACTAGACTCGACCTCGAGGCCCCATATACGCTAGCTCGAGGCCCAAATCTCCTGTAATTTGGTTTGACTATCACACTGTTTTCAAGCTATAATATTGCTTTCTAATCTTTTACTTAGCATCCACTGCCTAACAACTGGCATAAAAATAGATCACGTATTTCTAGAATCACAAAATTAAATTTAATTGTTATTACCATTTTTACGGTAAACAGTTTGGCGCCCACCGTGGGGATAAAAATAATTGTAATTATTTTCTTGTTGGTTTGCTGCACAAAGTAAATTATCTTTCACACTTTTTTTGTCCAAGATCATTGATTTTAGGTCAAGATGCCTAAACCAGTAAATGTACATGAAAATAACAGCCTCAAAGACTATGGAAAGGGCGGTATGGTTATTCTAGGAATGGGTGTGCCACTGCAGAATCCTGAGAGTGCACCAGAACCGATTCTCGAGGGTACGACCTCATGCAATGCCCAATACGTTAACGTCGGTCCTCACATTAACAAGAGCGCGCGCCGAGGGATTCAGCGGGAAACTTGGAGAAATTCGACCTGGGAAAAAAGAGAGATTCCTCAGCATGTCATTCATATGACCATCATGGGGACCGACATTCCCCAAGGACCCGTGATCAAACAGATAAAAATATCCGCTATAATAGAAGGGCCTATCCGAGGCCACATGACAGAAGACACCCTTGCATTCAACGAGGAGGATTTCGAGACCTTGACGCAACCACATAACGACGCACTAGTAATTTCATTTATTTTAAGTAACATTTGAATTAAACGTGTGCTCGTGGATCCAGGTAGCTCGGCCAACGTAATCAGGTCAAAGGTAGTAGAACAACTTGGGTTGCTCTATCAGATCGTACCCACCTCCCGGGTCCTCCACGCCTTCAACATGGCTGGCAAAGTAACGAAAGGGGAGATCGCCCTCCTGGTTGACATGTTTGGTACAGTTTAGAACACCAAGTTACACGTCATCGGCGGTGACATAAGGTACAATACAATTCTTGGCAGGCCGTGGATACACAATATGAGGGCAGTACCGTCAACTCTAAACCATATGATGAAGTTTCCAATAAAAGACGATATAACAACCGTATATGGAGAAGACCATGCAGCAAAATAAATGTTCGCGGTTCACTATGAGGCATCGAATCCTATATGCTCTACCTCGGATGAGTCGGGAAGCGTATAGACCCCCGAGGGTGATGAAGAAGAGTTCCTTGCTCCTCGAACTTTTGTTTCCCCCGAAGAGTCGGATGAAACAAAATCGACAGTTGAAGAACTATAGCAAGTTATTGGTCAAACATCTCCCAGTAGGAAGGTATACCTGGAAATGGGATTAACCCCCGAACTCTTGAAAAAATTCATTCAATTCCTTATTAATAACATCGACTGTTTCTCTTGGTCCCACTTAGACATGACAGAAATCCCGCCGGAAATAACCACCCATCGACTAAGTGTCGACCCCAAATTCAAATCGGTGAAGCAAGAAAGAAGGCCCCAGTCCGAAATAAAACACGCATTCATCAAGGATGAGGTAACAAAACTCCATAAAATAGGGTCCATTAGAGAGGTAAAGTACCCCGAATGGTTGGCCAATATAGTGGTAGTGCCCAAAAAGGAAAATAAGTTAAGAATGTGCGTAGAATACAAAGACTTAAATAAGGCATTCCCCAAGGATTCATTCCTATTACCTAACATCGATCGTCTGATCGATGCCACGGCCGGCCACGAGACCCTCACTTTTCTCGATGCCTACTCGGGGTATAATCAAATTCAAATAAAGCCTGGGGATAGGGAAAAGACTTCGTTCATCACGAAGTATGGTACCTATTGTTACAATATAATGCCCTACGGGATGAAAAATGCAGGGGCTACGTACCAACGTGTAGTTAATAAAATGTTCGAGCATCAAATAGGCAAATCCATGGAAGTTTATATTGATGACATGCTAGTTACGTCCCTGTGCACAGAGGACCATTTGACTCATTTGCAGGAAATACTCGACATCCTCAGAAGTTACAACATGAAGCTTAATCCCGAGAAATGTGCCTTCGGAGTGGGTTCGGGAAAATTCTTAGGCTTCATGGTGTCGAACATAGGGATCGAGATCAACCCCGACAAAATCAACGCCATCGAAGAAATCACATTGATAAATAATGTAAAGGTCGTGCAACGGCCGACAGGGCGTATAGTAGCTCTGGGAAGATTCATATCAAGGTCATCAGACATGAGCCATCATTTCTTCTCTTTACTCAAAAAGAAAAGCAACTTCGAATGGACTCCAGAATGCCAACAGGACTTAGAGGAATTGAAGCGATATCTGACTAGTCCGCCTTTGCTCCATACACCAAAAAGGATGAAATGTTGTATTTATACCTGGCCGTATCCGAGATAGCGGTGTGCTAGTTCGAGAAGAGCAAGGTATGCAATTCCCTGTTTATTATGTAAGTCCGACCCTGGGGGATGCCGAAACCAAGTATCTGCACCTAGAAAAATTAGCACTTGCGTTAATAAGTGCATCGCAAAAATTGAAACCTTATTTTTAGTGCCACCGTATTTGCGTTTTAACAACGTACCCTCTCCGAAGCATATTGGATAAGCCTGAACTATCGGGCCGATTGGCCAAATGAGCCATCAAACTCGGGGGGTGTGATATTGAGTATCAACCCCGAACAGTTATCAAGTCCCAAATTCTGGTGGACTTCATGGCCAACTTCTCACCCTCTATCGTTCCCGAGGTAGAAAAGGGGATTTTACTAAAAATGGGAACATATTCTGCGGTATGGACCCTATTCACTGACAGCGCCTCGAATGTGAGAGGATCTGGGCTTGGTATAGTCTTGAAGCTGCCTACGGGTGTCATAATCAGGCAATCTATAAAAACTGCAAGATTGACTAACAACGAAGCCGAGTATGAGGCTATGATTGTAGGTTTGGAATTGGCCAAAAGCCTGGGATTTGAGATCATCGAAGCAAAATGCGATTCACTCCTGGTAGTAAATTAGGTAAATAGGAGCTTCAAGGTCCGAGAAGATAGGATGCAAAGATACTTGGACAAAATCCAAGTAAAATTATGTCGTTTCAGAGGATGGACCCTGGTCCACATACCTCGAGAGAAGAACAGTGAGGCCGATGCCCTCGCAAACCTGGGATAATTTGTTGAAGAAGATGACGTACTCCCCGAGGCTGTTGTTTAGCTATCCAAATCAGTGGTCGATGAAGGTCATGCCAAGATTAATTCCACTAGCCAAACATGGGACTGGAGAAATAAATATATTGACTATTTTGAAAGATGGGAAACTACCCACGGATCCAAAGGAATCGAGGGCCCTGCGAACCAAAGCAGCCCGGTTCTTGCTCGACAAAAATGGGACTCTGTACACAAGAACCTTCGATGGCCCCCTAGCAGTATGTCTGAGGCCGGGAGTCACAGATTATATACTACGAGAGATTCATGAGGGTTCCTACGGAAACCACTTCATCACCGATTCCTTAGTCCGAAAGGTGATCAGGGCAGGCTACTACTGGGACAACATGGAAAGAGATACCAAGGAATTCGTCCGAAAGTGCGACAAATGCCAAAGATTTGGCCCTATTATTCACTAACCCGGTGAACAACTACATTCGGTCTTATTGTTGTGGCCGTTCATGAAATGGGGAATAGACACCGTTGGACCTCTACCAACGACACCAGGTAAAGCTAAATTTATTTTATTGATGACTAACTATTTCTCAAAATGGGTGGAAGAGCAGGCCCTCAAAAACATAAGAGAAAAAGAAGTCATTGACTTCATCTGGGACCACATTATGTGTCGATTCGGGATTACTTCCGAGATAACATACGATAATGGAAGGCAGTTCATCGAAAGCAAAGTAACACAGTTCCTCGAGGATCATAAAATCAAGAGAATCCTGTCGACGCCCTACCACTTGTGTGCAAACGATCTGGCCGAGTCTACAAACAAAACCATCATCCAAAACTTAAAAAAAAAGTTTGAAAGTGCTAAGGGAAACTGGAGAGAAATATTTCCCGAAGTGCTATGGTCATACCGAACAACTCCAAAATCAAGCATAGGGGAAACACCTTTCTCTCTAATATATGGTGTCGAGGCTTTGATACTAGTGGAGGTCAGAGAGCCAAGCGCCAGATTCTGACACACCACCGAGAGCTCGAACAATGAGTCCATGACTACGGCCATCGAACTATTGGATGAAAAGCGAGAAGCCTCATTGGTTCTAATGGCCACCCAAAAACAAAGGATCGAAAGGTATTATAACCGCAGAACAAACCTCCGACATCTTGGAGTTGGGGACTTGGTCCTAAGGAAAGTCACCCTCAACACCCGAAACCCTAATAAAGGAAAGATAGGCGAAAATTGGTAAAGACCGTACCGCATCCTCGGGGTAATCAACAAAGGGTCCTACAAGCTCGGTACCATGGAAGGCGAACAACTTCCAAGCAATTGGAACACATCAATGCTGAAACGATACTACTACTAAGGTGTCCGGTGGAAGATCCCGAAACACCCTCGAGCTCGAGGACCTTGGGTTCTCAAAAGCATGTGTTGTACTATTTTCCTTCGACCGGATTTTATCCCTAGGAGAGTTTTACCGACAAGGTTTTTGACGAGGCAACATTCATATGCTACCTATGGGAGACTAAACGAGTATTCAAGGCTTCCCTTCAACCAACCTCAAATATTGGGGGGCATCCCCATGGAAGGTCACCTCCTCGGAGAAAGCAAGATGTGCTAAATAGGGTCTTGATAGGAAAACGATGTACCGGGCCAAACGGCCGAACGAACCTTGTCTGCATAGAATAACTGACCCCTCAACAACAAAAATGTGTATACTTGTACCAAGTAAATCAAAGAATGTTTTCCCCTCCACCAAAGCTTTTCGAAGGAGTTCGGTATTTTTTACAAAAACGGCTCCAGAGCCAGAAAATGTCCCGAACACTCGGGGATTAACGTCACAAGCTCGAAGTCGCATGACCCCGGGTCAAAAGCTTCGAACTTTTAAGCCCTCAATAAGGCAATATAAAGGTTACAAAATGGCTCTAGAAGCCAAGAACGTCCCGAACACTTGGGGACTAGCGTCAAAAACTCGAACCCGTATGACCCCTGGGTCGGAATCTTCAAACTGGTAAGCCCTCAATGAGGCAACAACAAATCTACAAAAATGGCTCCAGGGCCAATAAAACATTCAATGCCCCAGGGACTGCCGAGGCCATAAGACCCCGTACGGGCAACCTCGATCCTGTAAGACCTCGATAAGGCAACACCAAAACTGTAAGACCTCAAGCAAGGCATGAACCATACTTGTACCAAGTAACCAAAACTGTAAGACCTCAAAGGCATGAAAAAACTTATAAGACCTTACGAAAGGCATAATCTTGATCTCAAAGTTAAGACTATATATCGAACTTGAGAGACCCCTAAAAAGGCATACCCTCTATATAGACGCCGAAACTACTTCACTCGGGGACTGAAAGGCTCCGGCCAAACATAAATGACTACAATTATAAGGCAGTACCAGCCATACTAACGCGACTCGGGGACGCCCGACCGTCGCTATAAAATCATAAGCCTTCAATTACTTTGAAAAGAATCGGTTAAACAGGCTACCCTCGATATAAGAAAAAGAGCTTCGACCATGTCAGCTCCAAACTATAGGCTTCAAAATACTCAGCCACCGAGCCAAACCTCTCAAGGTGCTCGATCATCACCATATAACGACTCACAATCGAGGTTTCTATCAAAACGTCGAAGATCGAGGCAAACACAAATTCAAAAAGTCCTTAACGAGGGAAAAATAAAGCCTATATAAGAGGTCGTACCGACCCAATGCGTAAGAGCCACTATCGCCAGCCCATACAAGTGGTCGTACCGACCCAACACATAAGAGCCTAAGGTCCAGCTTTAATTCAAAAACTTAAGATTCAAATGAGCTCGAGTCGAAACCCTACTCGGAGACTAAACCGGAAGACATTTAACTAAATATGCCTAAGAGCAAAAGCATAAGAGCTCAAACACCGGCTTATACTAAAAGGTCACACCGACCAAGCGTGTAAGAGCCTACGGGCCAGCCCAATGAGCCCTAGGGACATACCACGAATCTAAGGATTCATTTTTAACTTGAAGACCAATTCATCTGGCTAAAATCAAGGCAAAGGGAAATGCATGAAAAATAAAACTGCAAGGTTTTCTTTTATACATATATGTGAAAAAATACAAGCTCCATTTACAAATGTTCTTTGAAAGCACTATACGCAGAATCGGAAAAGGAAGGCCTAATTTACGTCCCCCTCAGGGACTACGGCCCGTCGGCCTCTTTCTCGCTATCCTCGGCATCAGATAGAACGGACCTCGCGTTGTGTTCGTTCGCCTTTGCCTACTTCACCTCTTCCGAGAGGTCAAACCCTCTAGCATGGATCTCCTCGAGGGTTTCCCATCGAGATTTGTACCAAGCATATTCCTTGCTTTTTCTCTTACGGTCAAGAGCCCTTCTCAGCTCAGCTCGAGCATCGGCACCGCCCTTCAAATAGACCGCCACTTTCTTGTCAGCCTTATTGCGGCTCATTATGGCTTCGGCCTGAGCATCCACAACTCCAGCCTTCATCTTCAAAAGCTCAGACTCGAGCCTTGTAACCATATTCGCTCAGACATAATTGTTTGCACGAGCATTCCGGAGTGTCACCTCAAGGGCGAAAGCCTTAGCCAAAGCATCCTCCTTGGTCGCAACTTGGGCATCTGCCTAAGCCTTCAGCTCGTCACTCTTACGTTTAACCTGGCCAACTTTTTCCCAAAGTCATTCCAACTCCTCCGTTTTGTTCTTCAACTGAAATATCAAAATATTAATCTCCAAAAGCGGAAGCCTAAGGGACATCAAAATATTAATCTCCAAAATATTAAGTCGCAGGTTTACCAGCTCATCTTCCATTTTCGTGCAAAGAAGCCTAAGGGACTTTTCCCCATCCAAAGCTTTCTGCAGCCTGGCCTCACGGCAAAGCAGCTCGGACTTAAGCTTGTTAAAAGCCTGCAAAAGAAAGCTTAATAAGAAAGACGCGAAACTGAAAGAAGCCTATACCAACTACCAAAGCTTACCATGAAGCTAAGCCGCTGAGCCTCACCAAAGATCGAGCATACATTTGATGGCTTAGTTTCCCCCGTAGTGACTTTGGTAGGAGAAGAGGGAGGCGCCGGATGACCTTTGTCCCTCGAAGTACCTTCAACGGGAATGGGAAATGTTTTTACGAAAACAGAAGCCTTCGAAGCCGGAAGATCGGCCGAGAGAATTCCTACACCTCAAAGACTCTTTCCGTTTATTATCAATCTTCGACCCCGAGGCTGGAAATTTCTCATCCTCCCGCAGGGGACACGGCCTCATCTCGGAAAAACCTCCAACACCTGCAGCGACAGAGTTAGTGCGCTAAAAATAAAGTACCTTTTCTGAGGAAACAAGCCACCAAACACCTACCATGATGATTTGCCTCCTATCTCCCCTTGGACAAGTCTCGCCATTTTTGCTTATCATAGGTCGAGCAAACCGCCTGCTTATGAGACCATTCAGCCAGGTCAGGAACCTCGTTCGGCAACCAAGGAATCACTAAAGAAAATGAAATAAGAAACATCTTTATGGAGCCCGCCTCCACTGTGGATAAAGCGATAAAAATACAAGTGTACCACTTACGTGTGAAATTCCATTTCTCAAGAAATGGCAGAAACTCTCCAGGGATAATATCGGCTGTTTGTGCTCAAACAAACCAGCTCATTCATCTTCAGTCCTCGTTCTCTTCATCGTTAACGGCAAGGGACTGGGTGGATCGACGCCGTAGAGTAATCAAGCCTTGGTAATGTAGAGGCTGATATAACCTAACGAGATGGCTAAGGGTGAATTCGAGCCCAGCCTTATCCGCAAAGTACCTTATCATCAGCACTATCTTCCAAAAGGATGGGTGAGCTTGCGCCAGGGTAACCTGATACCTTCTACAAAACTCAACCACGACCCTATCAAGGGGGCCCAACGTAAAGGGGTACTTATACACGTTCATAAACTCAAGCATCGGTCATAATGCTCTCATCCGGGGAAGGTACCTACAGTACCAATTCTTCTCCCTATCTGCAGTCCTTCCTAACCATCTCAAGGTGCTCCTTCACTATTGAGGAGATGAACCTCGATGCATGCTCCCAATGCCCTTGAACGTTGGGAGGTCTCTCGAACGTAAAGTCTCACCTCGAGATAAAGCACCTCGAGGTCTGCTCACCAGGCACCGGCGGTGTACAACCGACCAAACGCGAAACAGAGGCAGAACTCTCCTCTCCCTGATGAATGGATTTTGATGTAGCAGTCATGGTTATGGTAAAATAGGAAGAGGAGGATGAAAATTTGGGCGAAGGCTTTGAGATGAATGATGAGAGAACTAGCACAAAGAACAAAAGTTCTATGAGAGGGATAGTTACCCAGAGTAGCGGAATCCCCAGTTAAGAAATGAGCGAATGCATATATAGAGGCGAGCGGCGACTGTTCGCCTATCCTGAAGACCAATTAAGTCTGACCATGTCAGCACCACTTTTTTTGGAAATGTGCTGATGGGACCACCCCGGGCGCCCCACTACCGTGTCGCATAAATAATGCTATCACATGGTGCTCGGGAAATATTGAGAGCCCGAGGATTTCTGCTATTATAAGCATCGACTACAAAGAAGCTATCGACCTAATCTCGAGTCTCGAGGGTCCCAATTGCCCCTAAATATGGACTCCTAAGAGTCGACATGTCATGACCCCAGTTCGCCGTCCATGAACTATCGTGATGGCACCTAGTCTGTACGACTAGGTAAGCCTAACAAATGCGGAAAAAGAACAATTGCGGAAAGAAAATAATTAAAAATCGAGATAACAAACTGAAATAGTGTTTAAGATGCCGCCTGGCATATAACAGTACAAGAATCTCAACCTAACACTCCCAAAATCTGGAACCCCATGAATCACAAGCTAAGAGATACATAAAAAGCTCTAACTCCAGGAATGTCTATCAAAAGGAAAATACAAAAGGGCTATACTAGTTCAGAAAATAGTAAGGGACTCCTCGGTTTACGAACGCGGCAGATATATCTCGAAGTCTCTACAAAAGCGCCTCACCTCAAGGATGATAAGACTGAGTGGAAGTACTTGGATCTACATATGAAAAACATGCGCAGAAAGGGCATGAGTACACCACAATGGTACTTAGTAAGTTCCAAGCCTAACCTTGGTTGGGTAGTGACGAGGAAGGTTAGGGCCCTACTGAGGTTAGATAAAATACAAGGCATAACAGTATAGAATAAGACAGTATAATTAAGTACAACAATAAGAAGTAGCATAGGATATAAGATCAACAACATATATAACAGAGACAAAGAAATCACGGAAAGGAATATAGCTCAACACAGAGATAACAATCGGGGATCTCCCAGGATACCGTCATGTAGTCCCAAATATAAATATACAGTGGGTTTCCAGGGATACCGTCCCGTAGTCCAACTCATAATGTGCAGGGATCTCCCGGAATACCGATCCGTAGTCCCAAATATAAATACTCAGTACTTGGGGAATCTACCAGGTGTAGTCCCTTAGTTCCAATATAAAAGTGCAGGGGGATCTCCTGGAATACCGATCTGTAGTCCCAAAGTAAACACATAGCAACAACAAGAAGAATACACAATTCAATTCAAATTCCATACCAAGGTAAAACGGGTATTTCTAGCCTAGCATGTTGCACATAATCCAAATAAGGCAGTTTGAGCAAGTAAAACAATTAAGTCAATTAAGCATGCTTTCCTAAGCTAACAACAGTCTTAAATTTTACAAGGTGTATGAACAAGAAAAGAAGCACAATTATAATTACTTAATGAAAACCGGATTTTCAACAATTAGCACAAGTACGCACTCGTCACCTCACGTACAAGGCATTTTAAATATCAATAATACCAAATCCTAAGGGGAGTTTCCCCCACACAAGGTTAGGCAAGCCACTTACCTCGAACCGGCTCAAAATCAACCTGAAACCACGTTCTTTCATGAGTACTCGACTCCGAATGGCCCAAATCTATTCAATTCAATTGCATAATGTAAATAATACTTCAAGTAACTGATTCTACAAATAAATTCTAAGCTAATACATGGAATTAAGAAAAATGACCAAAATGCCCTCCAGGCCCATGTCTCAAAATCGGGTAAAATTTACATTTTCAAAATCCTCATACTCTCCCAAGTCTAACCATATCAAAATTATCCAAATCCAATGTCAAATTCCCAATCAAAACTCAAAATTTAGGTCTAAGAACTTTCTCCAAAGTTTCCCCCAATTTTCATCCTAAATCCGAAATTAAATGACAAAACTAAGATTAGATTATAGGAATACAACTAGAAAGGGATTAGGAATCGTTACCCATTGATTTCCTCTTCAAAATCCTCCCAAAATTGCCCTCTCCCGAGCTCCAAATCAATTTTTCTAACTTTTGAAACTAAACGCTCGAAATTCTTATTTTTTTTGCCCAGCAAATCCGTTTCTGCAGTCAAGGGACTGCACCTGCAATCCCACTTCTATGAAAAAACAACCGCACCTGCGAAAATTCATTAATTCCCCCAAATCTGCACCTGCGGCCTATTTACCACATCTGTGGTCACGCAGGTGCGTGGACACTTTCGTACCTGCGGCTCCTAGCCTTTCGTCATATGGCCGCTTCTGCGGGAGTCGCACCTGCGGCCTCTCAACCGCAGATGTGGTTATGACAGCAACCATAAACTTCAGTTGTAACTCAAAGTTCCTAACTTTCCGTTAACCATCCGAAATCATCCCGAGTCCCCCTGGGACCTCAACCAAAAGCACGAATAAGTCATATACCACTATCCAAACTTATACCAATCCTTAAAACACCTAAAACAATATCGAAACATCGAAATAACATCGGATTCAAGCCTAAGAACTTCAAAAACTCTCGAATTACACTTTCGATCAAAAAGTTTATCAAACCTCGTCCGAATGACCTAACATTTTGCACACACATCACATTCAACACTATGGAGCTACTCCAACTTCTGGAATTCCATTCCGACCCTTAGATCAAAATCTCACTATCGAACTGAAAACTTCAAAAATTCAACTTTCGGCATTTCAAGCCTAAATTAATTACGGACCTCCAAAAGATAATCCAAACATTCCCTTAAGCCCTAAATCACCCAATGGAGCCAACAGAACCGTCGGAATTCCATTATGAGGTCGTATTCACATTGCTCCGACTACGGCCCAATTCTACAACTTAAACTCTCATTTAGGGACTAAGTATCTCAAACTCTCCGAAACTCCAAATAAGTCCTCCCGGCAACTCACAATAGCAGAAACAAACACGGGGAAAGCAGTTAATAGGGGATCGGGGCATTAATTATTAAAACAACCGACCGGGTCATTACACGACATCAAAATTCAAAAACTGAATTCTGCATGATCGCTGAAAAGTAAAGAATGCAAGGTTGGAAACAAAAATAAATTTACCAAAAATATGTTCTTAAAGAGCACCCTTACAAAACCTGTTTCCCAGGGAATACATAAACAAAAAGAAAAAAGGGAAGGAAAGGCGACCCAGGCCTACTCTTCATTCCCACTGCCCCCTGAACCATATCCGAGATCATCATCCAAAGTAACCAAGAGTGCCAATTCTTACTCCAAATCTCGGCCCTCCTCGATCTCAGCTGAGGGATCAGCACCTTTAGCACTGGCTTCCTCTAAGGCTTGCCTCCTTACCTTTGCACGAGCGTAAGTGACAGTCCAAGTCAGCTTTTTCTCGGCCTCCTATGATATCCTCAGGCTAGATGATTCTCAGTGGTGGCGTCCCTCAAATATGTAGCAGTATTCTCTTCGACCTCGTACTTGGCTGCAGATAGCGCAGCAACCTCTTCCCAATCATTTTGGAGAAGACCCTGGATCGATGCCAATTCCGAGGTCATGACGTCGTTTTGCCTCCTCAGCTCGAGGATCTCCGTGTTCAGAAAAACAACTTTATCCCGATGTCACCCCACGAGAACATCCTTCTGACCGATCTGCAAAGGAAAAGATAAGTAAGTAAACATCGAATTGTGAGGATGACGAACGAATTTATGAATAACAAGTTACCTGCTCGGCAAGGCCAGCCTTTTCTCGGAGCACTCCGTCCCAATTTGCCTGAAGCTCGCTTAACTCCTCCTTCTTTCGAGAAGAGGAGGCCTCTAACTCCTTCGGTCCCGGGGTAAGCTTCTCAAGCTCCTTTCAACGGTATGAAAGCTCATCTTGGAGCCTAGATAAGGTGTGATCATACATCTTCTTAGCCTACAACACAGAAGAGTAAAAAAATGAAGAAAGATATTTAAGACTAGAAAAGTGTACATAAAAAGCTATCGCCTGCTGCTGTAACTTCTATGTTTCCTCGATTGCGTTGGGAGAGTCGAGATCAATGTTCATACTGAAATCATCAAAGTTATTAAGGAAGTTGTCAAGCTCATTTCCCCCATCGAGAGGACCCCCCACGTTGGTAGTCGTTGGGTCCTAAGCATCCCTGAATTCCTCGAGAGAGAGAACCGAGGACCTAAATTAAGGCCACCCAAGGCGTTGATATCAACAAGGAGCAAATTCCATCCCCGAGAAGCTCCGGGCATGGGTCCTTTGGAACCAGAAGCAACGATCTCCTCAGCATGGGCTATACCACATCCGGCCAGGGGCTTAGGGATCGTATCCACGACCTCCTTGAGGTCCTCCGAAGCATAGGCTCGAACGGAATTAGCCATTCCCGACTCGGCAGCCCTCGGCACATGCACTTGGGGGGCATCCATTCCCGACCTCTTCCTTTGTACCAAAGGGTTATCATCGTCATCATCATCCTCATCCTCATCATCAAAACCCACTCCGGAAGCTGAAGACAAGACCTTGGCCTCAGCTCGAGGCCTACGAGACTTGGGTTTCTTTGATAAGGGGGAATCGGCAGTCGTCGCCTTATTTCTCTTCTTACCTTTATCGGGCTTAGAGGACCCTCCCTCACCAGCAGAAGGTTGTCTCATCTGCACTCCATTACCAAGACCTGAGCGAATATAGTAATCAAAGTTTATCAGCACGGAGGATCTGGGGAAGAAATATAAAACATGATAGAGGCGGCAAGAAGGATTTTACCATGATTCTTGGCCACCCACCGCGTTTTAGCCAACTCAGGCCAAGAACGCTCGGGATAGGGGAATGAGGTATTTTATCCCCTAATCCACCCCAACAGGTTCGGAACAGATTCGGGATACCAAAGGGTGGCTGTGTGAGCAAAGGAAATGTTAGCTTTTTGAGAAGAAAGTAAAAAGACAATAAAGCATACTCAAAGAAGAGGCACTTACGCTTCATGTTCCACTCCTTAGGGAATGACATCCACTCAGCCGAAATAATGTCTGAGGTCCTTACTCGGACAAATCGGCGTATCCTCCCCCGATTTGTGTGGTCATCGATACTCGAGAAAAAGGGTTTCAAAGATCGAGGGTGAAGCTTGATCAGGCTTCAAAAAAGACGGGGGTTGTACAGTGTGATCAGATGATCAAGGGTAAAAGTCACACTCTTGACTTTGCTGGAAAAATAGCAAAACATGTAAACTATCCTCCAGAAAGAGGGGTAAATTTGGCCAAGTGTCACTCAGTATTTAAAATAAAAGTCGAGACTGACCAGGTCTATAGCCGGAGAAGAAGGGTCCGAGGAGTCGACAGGGCCCAAGGTTAATGGGTATGTGTACACATAAAGAAAACCAGCCTTTTGGTCCGTTATTCTCTCGTTAGGGCTAGGGATCTCAACCAACACTTTTTTCACCCATCGACGATCCGCCCGCACTTTGTCTATATCTTTCACAATGTTGATGAACTGGGATACGTGTTCGCATCAGCCTGGCGTAGATGAAGGTCTCTCAATGGAAAAATCCTTCATACTATTGAACTCGGTGGGTGTACACTGTTCAGCGATAGGATACACTTTGTGCTTACCCTTAGATTTATTCTTGGATGTTCGAGATGAAGAGGCAGCCCCATCTTTCCGAGGCACTATCTTGGAGGTTCTGGCCATGGCAACCAAAAATTTTCTTTTCTCGAGAAAGAAGGCAGGAAACCAAGAGAAAAAGAAAGAGGGGCGTAGAGGAAGATGGATTTGGCTCTGAAAGCTTGAAGGAATCACCAAAGTGTGAGTCATTAAGTAATTGGGGTATTTATAGAAGCCATATGGGAAACGGGGAAACCGAACCAAAAAATGATTTGTGGGCTTCTCGATAGTCGTGCTGACGGCAAACCTTGTGCGACTTTTGGGTTATGGCATTTAATTCTCTGATAGGCTAACATCATGATGATAGTGCCCAAGGAGTAGGAGTGCAAAACCGTTTCCTATCATTTTATTCTAGGAAACGCGGGACTATCTGTATACAAAAAAATCGGCGGTTCGATTTTGCGGTCGCCAAGGCGCCTCGAAGGAACTACCTCTCCTGAAGGATCGAAGCTTAGCTTGGGGCATTGGCCTCAAGGTTTCTCAGTAATCTACTTCGAGGTAGCGTAAGCAACGGTCGGACTCAAGGCAGGATAAATCAGTAACATTGGTGGATTGGTGTGAGGTTCCCAAGCTATGTGACCAGAGCTGACAAGGTCTATTAGGCTAGTCCAAACCCGTACCATGGCATTAAATGGTTGTACCAGCCCCATGTCTTTGTAATAAATGCATTTGTACTATGTCGGGATTCCCTCTCATATATAAAGGGGATCCTTGTCATTTTGTAGGATATCTGATACCCAATATTAAATATACAAGAACATTCTCTTTGCTCTCTAACATACTCTCTTGATCTCATTATTTCATTTATTGCTTATATTCATTGTGTTCAATTGATTATTGTTCATCATTTATTGCTTATCATTGATCATAAAGAGCCATCATTGTAGCTCTCATAACTGTTAATCCTCCCTCGATTGCCCTAAGCCGGCCACCAGACTCGACCTCGAGGCCCCATATACGCTAGCTCGAGGCCCAGATCTCTAGCCGTTTGGTTTGACTATCACATCATTTTCAAGCTATAATATTGCTTTCTAATCTTTTACTTAGCATAAATTGCCTAACAACTAGCATAAAAATAGATCACGTATTTTTAGAACCACAAAATCCAATTTAATTATTATTAACATTTTCATGGTAAACATTAATACAAAATTATTAATTTAACATTAAAAATAGGTATTACTATTAGAAAATATTTTATCACATATGTAAATTATTAAGCATAAATAATTTAATTTTAAAAGAGATGGTTAAAATTGGTCGCCAATAACTACAGCTAAGATTAGGCGGGTACACCATATAACGAGTATCATGTTTAAACAGGAAATCATATTTGCACATGATCTCTACCGTGATTCAAGAAGTTCACTTAGTTATACAAACTTATAAGGATCAATGGCAGAAACGCATAACACAACCTAAACATTGCCCTGAATATGGGTAAACCTAATGTACGTGCATACGCTCGTCACCTCACATGTACGTCACCTCTATCACATAGCCAATGTCATCAATTCAAGAGAAAAGTTGCTCAAGACATTGCTAGGTAAAATACTTTCCTCAAACTAAGAAAAATTAGTACTCCAAGAACACCTTCCCTCGCAAATCGGCCTTCGGACGGCTCAAATGTAGTCAAATAATGCATCATGGTTCAAATAATACTAAAGAAAATAATTATGGAGCATACAGGTTTGATCTTTAATCAATTATACTATGTCAATAAAAAAAGTCAACCTAGGCTTGATCTTTAAATCTAACAAAAATCACAAATTTGGACTAACCATTCGAATATGAGTCCAAATATACAAGTCTCATCCAAATCCGTCGGGGTTCAAATCTCAATTATGCATTTTCCAAAATTTAGGACTAAAACCCAAATTTTTCTCTTTCAAATTAATGTTCTATGTGTTTAAATCTATGGGGAAACAAGATGTATAATCAAATGTAAGTAGAAAGTACTTGCCCTCAAAGTAGTAGTGAAAATCTCCCCAAATATTGCCTCGTTCTATACTCCAAAATTCAATATAACAAAAAATGAGTAAATCAACAAAATATAAGAGGTAGTTCAGACATCTTGCTTCCGCGGACACAAAGTTCACTTCTGGGGGCCGGATTCTGCGCACAAAACCTAACACTTGCGAGTTTAACTTAAAAGACCATCATAGCATTTGCGGCGTAGCTGCTACATCTGCAGCTCCTCAAGTGCGACCAAAATACCATAGATCGTCAATCCTCCTAACTAACCTCACTCCACAGGTGCGCACAAATCCTCGCAGGTGCGCCTTCGCACCTGCGTACCATCTTTCGCAGAAGCGGTCAATCCTAGGCCACATCAAACATTGCAGATGTGCCCCACATCCCCACTTCTGTGACCATGAAAATTTGCTCCATGAGTAACTTTCACAGCCCCGCACCTGCACTATAAGCACTGCTGGTGTGACATACCAAAACTAATTGATTATACAAACTCCATAATGGTCCGAAATCCTTTTTGCAACGCACCCTCCTTCCCTCTCCCCTCCCCTATCAAACATACCAACAAGTCCTATACCTTATCTAAAATTATCCAAATCCTAAAACACCACAAGTAATAAAAAATTCAATAATCGATGATCAAAATCCATCTCGTAACTTCCAAATTTTCCAATTTCGACAAACCCATCCGAATCACGCTTAGACATTTTGAATTCCAACAAAACTTTGCACACACATTTCAATAGGCATAATAAACCTATCCAAAGTCGTGTAACACTAATCAAGACCTAATGACATCAAAGTCAATTCCCAGTTAAACCTATAAACTCTCCAAATCTATAAATTATCAACTTCTAATAATAAAGTCAAAACCTTCTATGAAGCTCAAAATCCACATCTGAACATACGTCCAGGTCCGGAATAACCACATAAACTATAGGAACTGTAAAATCACCACAAAAAGGTCGTCGGCTAAAACATCAACCTTGGTTAACTCAAGCTTCTAAAAATGGAACTAAGTATTTCAATCACTCTCAAACCTTCGCGAAACCAAACCAACCATCCCCATAATTTAATCTAACATCATATACACATACAGAGAATATAAAATAGAGGAACATGGCTTATTTACACAAATTACTAGCTGGGTAGTTACACTCATCCCTTGAAAGCTCAAGTCTAGATGGTCGGGTCTATTTAAAGTAGTACGGGCTACAAATCATGGAGATGTGGAACTTCAGGTCCTAAGAATGGTGGTACATTCTTGATTAATAGTCAAAGAGTGAAACACTATTACGGTGGTGGCATTCTTCATCACAAAACTTTGATAGACTTAGTGGACTCTTGAAAGAGTACTATGTGTTGTGATGTGCTATTAAATCAGGCAATTCATGAGAGGCATCCCATGGTGTTGTTGAATTCATCATTCCTTAACATTAACTAGGGAGCTTGTTGGAAGAAAAACCAATTCGTGGATTAGTTAGCCAAGTTTTGGTTTTTATTTTAGGTTTCATGTCAAACTAATGACTTGGTTTTATACGATTTTATTTGTTTGGCTAGGTATTGAAGTGATACGATGGGAAAGATGTGATCAAGGGTCAAGACGAAAGGCAAAATAATGCAAAAAAGTAAAAAATAAAGGAGATAACACCATGTTCTCGCGAGTCAAAGGCTCATGCACAGGGTTTGGCCCGCCTAGGGTCGCCTCGCACCTATTCCCCCTTGCCTCAAACGTTGCGTCATACTGCTAAAGGGGCAGAAGCCATCACGCCTAAATGCACCTTGCACTATTCCCCTCTTGCCCCTCAGACCGCATCGTGCCACTAGCAACAGGTAAGTCTTTTTTTAACCTCCTCCCCCCCCCCCCGGACCATTCTAGCCTCACTCACCTAAAACAGATGCACAAAGCACACCCCCCCCCCCCACCGGCATACGCAAAAACTCTCTTTCTCAATAAACTTCACAAAACCTCCCAAACCCTTTACACTTTTCCCTTTCCCCACACTAACACATGCTCCGCTACCCAATCCCTATCATCTTTTAGTCCTCAAGTTCAAGGTTTATTCTTCTCTCACTCCCTCTTCTCTATAAGTTATGGTGATGAAGTGAGGATAACTTGCAAGCTTTTATGGCCTTTTAATGGTACTTTGTGCTAAAACTTGTCCTAATCCAATGAACCCCAAAGGATTGTTATTATTATTCTTGAAAGAATGTTTTACCCTCGAATCACAAATAGGTTTGGGAGGGTGAGGAAATCCCTCACACGCAAAGAAGATTACATATAATGAGCGAATGTAGGTGTTCGATAAAATGCCTCAAAGGCAATTTTTGTTCCAATTGCAGCCCCTGTCTCCAAGATTGATAGAAATTTGTTTATGAGTATGATTGACATTAAAATTATGTGTGAGATGGCTCAACAGAGCCAGGGTATATTGAAATTTTTTTTGCTACATTGCTTGATATGAGAATGTGAATATGCTTACTTGGAAAAGGTGAAGTCTGAGTAACCTTGAATTATTGGAAGTAGAATGTGATGAAGCTTTAAGTATGGGGTCATTCCAACCTATTTTGATATACTTATTGGATCTATGAATTAACTATTGATGTTGTTTGTAAGTATATCAATCATGGTGTGTACAACACCTAATGCTAAACATTCGGCCAAAGCTAAGGCCAACGCCCCATCCAAAGCTAAAGATACCACTTCTGCACCTCCAAAGAAGATGAATAGAATGAGGCTTCCTCTAAAGCCAAAGTAAAGACAAGCAAGTAGTGGAGGTTATTGTTGTGATACAACCTTAAGCTAGGGGTGAACGAGAGTATGTGATTAAAAGTGTACCTCTGTTTGGCATCATGGTATACAAAGTGTCATCCAAAGATTCACAGGCCTAATTATGCAGTCAAGGAGCGTTAGTTGAAGTCAAGATACCCTCAAATTTGGTAAGTTGTATAAGACTTAGGCTTGAACTTTGTGTTTAAGAACCCTGGGAAGAAAATTTCAGCTTGATTAGAGAATTTTATGTCCGGTGAAATCTTCAGGACGAAGAGTAGTTGGTGCTCTCCATGGGAGGTTAATCTGTATTTCTGTTAGTGTATTATGTACCCACTTGGGGAACCCAATGTTTAGTATGCACCCTTGTGCAACTTTATTCCCAGTCGTTCTTAAGGGATATTAGACACACCTTATCTGGTGTCCATTCTAATGCTAAATGCATCCAAGACAAAAAGGCTCACAACCGTATTATCTTAACGAATAAAAAGATCAATAAGATTGTAAAAGTGTGTTTAGGCTAGTGAGCACGATGCTACTACTATGTGATCATGATGAAAACATTGGTAGGGACACAGTTTGCCTTGTATACTTTATGATGACGGGGCATTAAGTTATGTTGGCAATTGGTACGCCACTAAATGACACAGGTTCGAAGGAGTAATAGAGTAGATAGGCTTTTCATTGGTAATGTACTGAATTAGTACTTGAGGGTCTAGGGGGTGGATGAGGAGCCCGACTTTGACATGATCATTCTTGCTACTCCATGAGCCACATATAACACCAGCATCTTTTGCAAGGATGAGGATAATGGGTCTTGTTTGACTATTGTCGAGCGCTAGGCTCGTAATGATAGTTTCATGGCTCATTTCTACGGTATGCTTGATTTACAGTTACAAATTGGAGGGAGGACTGCTACACTAAAAGAGTAGATACAGTTGAATAAGTGATTCCCACTCAACTCACAGGCCCAGAAATTGGTTGGGACTGCTGAGGGTTAGAATGTACCTTCCATGAGGATAATAATACCCAGAGCATTTTGTTCACGAAGAAGCGGAGCTGGTTGATTGAGCTGTTGATGATGGAGATGAGGACCTTGGAAAGAACGTAGATAACTGGGAGGAGGCAGACAAAGCCTTCTTCGACGAGGGAGATGACCTCGACAATTGACCAAGGAGTTTTTTTTTTACAATTTTGTTTGAATCGTGCATTGGGGACATTGTACTTTTTAAGTGTGGAGTAGGATACTTCCTTCGTATTGGTAGTAGTAGTAGTATTATATTAGTATGTTAACTTCTTATTTTGATTTTTAGCTTCTTTTTTTATGTATAGTAATAGAAATATCAGTGTACTATTGTATCTTTAGTAGCTTAAATTTAAAAGAAAATTAAAAAAAATAGAAAAAAAGATTAGACTATTCCCGGCGATGGATCTCCTAGAAAGGTTTCTTGAAATTTAAAGTATAAACAAAAATACAAGCAAAAAAATAGAAAAATCCAAAAGAAATGTCTTTTAGTTTTCTTTACGTAGAAATAATCCCCCTCCCCCCTCTCCCCCGTGATTTTCTTTGTGCCTCGATTCTTTTCCATGGGATGTAATTTGAACCGGATGAACCTTTTTTTAGAGTAGATTAGGACTTAAGAAAAAAAGGAGGAAGAATAATGTTATTCCTAGGTGCCTTTTCATATGTTTGATAGTACCATATTTATGCCTTGTCATGTGTGATACTTTCTTATACTTTGAGATTGTTAATGATGCCTTCATGAGTTGGATAGCATATTTTGTAACACATATGGCTCGTTTTCTTGATTTGTGTTCTTTCTTGCTTTATGCTTAATATCTTTTGGCTACGTTGATACTTGCTTTCATTTAAGAGCCAGAATAAGACCGTCCTTATGATGTTCCATGTATAAAGTGAGTTTTTATTTAGTTATTGCATTGCATTGGTGTATAAAACTTACCCAACATGTGAGTTGAAGTGTGTTTATCACAAATAAAATCGTCCCTAGTGACCCCTTTTTGAGCCAGTTGGCCTTTTTTTGGCACCCACATTACAAGCTCATGCCATGCTTTGTTCTTAATTGAAGTATTTTGATTCTTTTACCACTTAAAGCACTGGAATTATAAGTAAGTGGTTGAACAAAGTAAGGAGTAATTTGGAGGAGCCTTTGAGTGGAAATAATAAAAGGAAGAAAGGTGCACTTGTATCACCACTGGCAGGAAGGACAAAGTACAAGAGAAATATTAGAAAAGAAAAAGTTGAAAAAAAGAAGAGAAAAAAAAACTTGCAACATATAAAGTACATAGCAAAAGAGATAATTAAATCTTTCCCTTGCTAATGAGTGTGAGTTAAAACGGTGCTTAAAGAAGGAGGGAACGTTTTTGGGGTGATCTTGTTTATGTGAGTTGAAGAAAAGTTGCGCTTAAAGTAATTATGTGATGTGTTAAAGTGTTTAGGAGGGTTAGTCACTATTCTTGAATATATCCTATCCATCCCTTAGCTCATATCACAACCATGATAGAGTCTTGAATAATTTTAGACCGAGGAAGCCTACATTAGTAGGGATTTATATAGTGGGCAAGCACATAGTACCTTTTGCATGCATGTGACTTCTTTGTGAGAGTGAGTGATTTGTTTCATATGTGTGAGTTATTAAATTGTTGAATTGTTTACTCTCTTTGGTTTTTTTGTGAGGGAATATGATTTCATGATAGATATGTAACATTATTAGACTTCACTGCTTGGTTGAGTGTTTAAGCCTTTAGTGCATTGTCACATTGATCGATTTTTTAGCCTAGAATGTTTATGAGCATGTGGTTTATGTGTTTAATATTTTGATTTTTGGCATATATTTATGGGAAGTGCGTGTTGAATGTATATGCTAGAGTTTAATTGTTATTATTAACCATGGCCATCGATTTAGTATACTTTGAATGTGCTAAGTTGTAAGGTTCTCAGAGATAGAATAATGTATTAGTTGACTCGAGGGTGAGCAACGTTTAAGTACGGGGTAGTGACATTTGGCTAGAATTCTATATTTTGATGACATTACTTGCCTTACATTTGAGGTTTTAATGATAAATTGTGCGACGTATGAGCTTGATTGAGTTAATTTTATGTGTACAAACATTCGAACGTAAAGTGAAAAGAAAGTTGCACAAAATGACATGTAAAATGCAAAAGTAGAGCACGAAAGGAAAATCGGCACAAGGCACAACATAGAAAGCTCCCCAGGTGGCGCCTCACTTCACCTAGGGCGACATAGAGCTCGTTTCATGTGGATCATTTCAAGGTGTTAGCCTTATAGAAAAAACCAACTCTGATACCAAATAGAAACTGAGAATCCATAAAACTGTATAAAGAACCCGATTCTCTATCAGTTCCCACAGAACACGCACACACAACGATAAGTAAATGACACAGCAGAGTTTTACATGGAAAACTCCCAACTCACAGGATTAAAAACCATGACCTACACTTGTAAGGTTTCAACTTCACTACTGAGTAAACTTTATATTACAAACTATTGTAACCTAGGAATTAAGCTATTAATATCTCACTCACTTGTAATAACTATATTACAAGCCCCTTTGTAATAACTCTATTACAAAGCTCACAAATCGACTAACTCTAGCCAAGACACAAGCATAATATTTATGGTTTTACAACTGATTTCCTACACAATGCTTCTAGCTAAGCTAAGTAGGAATTACAAGTAAATCTCTCTAACAAAGGTACAACACAACTAAGGACATATGGTAACGTAATGCTGGAAACTGGTCCTTGTTCTGTTGTTCTTTATTCTTGAAGGCTTCAAGTCACTTGAAAGATTGCAGTACACTAGAGAAAGAAGCTTGAGGATTTTCTAAGTGTTCAAGTGACTTGTTTTCCCTTGCATCGGTTTGATAATATACAAGTGATGTCACTTAGATGATGCAAGAAATTATCTGGTACAAGGTATTCCTCATAAAGTGATTGTTGCACTGTTTGCCTTGTTGCGTTTGTGTAGATGAACAGTTGCAGCAACTTTACAACTGTAGGGAGTTGACTGGTACAATTAGCAGGGAACTGATGTCCATTTGTTCCCTCTGTTATCTCTTTGACTTTAATTATTGGAACTTGTGCCCAACTTGAGACTTGTTATTCTTGAGCACTGCGGATGTGTAACAGGTTCCTAATATGGTTCTTATCTTTAAGTTTGTTATATCATTAAAACATAATAAGACACATTAAAAAGACACATAACCTATCAATTTCTCCCTTTTTGATGATGACAAACTTGTAATTGAAGTTCCCCCTGAGAACCAAATTATTTCTTATATTCCCCCTGAACATGTTCCCCCCTTCAAATGATTTTCCCCCTTTTGGTATCATAGAGAGATTACGCACAAGTAGTAAGCAAAAAAAAAGTCCAGCATGATTAACTCATACCATATGTGTGCACAAAAATATGGCTCAAAACCGAGCAGGAGAGTATAGCATGCATAGTAAAAAGACGGGATACTGATTCATTGTAAATAAAAGAGAACAGAATTAGCAATACCATTTGTTACACAACCATTCACAAAATAAAATAACTTAAAAAGTACCAGCCACAAAAACAACAAAACAAAGGGACCAAGATATAGGACATACAGTTGTTAAATGGACACTGGGAAGGGGACTATTTTAAGGATCACTGGTAGGGGGAGGCATAGATAAAGAGGCAAGGGTACTAAGGAGGATATCCATTCGGGAATTTGTCGACACTTGCTCGTTAAGCAGCCTATCCTTCAGGTCCTCAACCTGTTTTCTGAGATCAGCATTTTCCTTAGTTAGGCAGGCAACCTCCTAGACTTGACTAAGTTGTCCCTCAAGAATAACATTTCATGCCTTCAACTTCCTTATCTCTTCATTGGCAACATTCCGATCCTCAATCAGCTGAGAGATAGTGGAATTGCTACCAACCCCTCCTTTCTTATTAATGCACTGACACTCTTCTAAGGTGGTCTTGGAGAATGTTTGCTTGCGAGTTCCCACTGTTTCTTTTCCCTAAGGGACTTTGAAGAAGTTAAACACCATACTGAGTAAAAAGCCGTAAGGCAACCCATGATTACCATCTTTAAAATCTGCTACTTTCTTCATATGCTCTACCATAATACCAGGCCAATTGATAGTAGTGTAGGCATTTAGTGCTTCTATTATAAACAAGTCTTCTCTAGATGTAATGGAACGTCTTTCTTCCCGTATAAGTAAAACCCTATTCACCATCTCGAACAACAGTTGATACGCTGGAAGGAGGGCCTTCTTATGCACCCATTCCCCTTGATCCACAGCATCATCCTTTAGAATGGCACTTCTGAAATTGGGAGAACAAGTCCCCTCAATGGATGATATTCCTCCAGTAGGTACTCCAAAAATATTTCCCAATACAACCTCGTCCATCAAAAATTCTACATCGTTGACCTTCAAATAGATGTTGTCCTCTTCCACTGTGAATATGTATGCGTAGAAACTATGTACCTCTTCCTCATACACCTTAGCACTCTCATTTGTGAATAAGCGTGTCCACTATTGAAACTCACAAATATCAACCAGTTAACAGATACTTGTCATATCAAGAATATCAGGAGCAAATGTTCTGACCCACAACACCCTCTGTTTTCTTAGGTTTTCTCTTCCTTCATCCTTGTCCACACCCACCTTGGTCTTCTTGGAGGAACCGGGTTCCTCTTTGTCACTAGCCTTCCTTTTCACAGACTTTCCAACACTTTTCTCTTTCTTTGCAGATTTCTCAAGCACCTTCTCATCAGACATCTCAGACACCTTCTCACCAGACTCTTCCACCTCAACATTTTTCACCTCCACCATTTTAATAGATGACTCTCTCCAAGGTCTAGGAACTGCAAGTTCTTATAGGAGTTATGAATTAAGGAACCATGTTCCTCATTCACCTGTTCATCAACATCAACAACAAGTGTTAGAGGCGCTTCCTCTTCATTCACCAGCTTCCTACCCTTCACCAACCTCCTCTTCTTCTTCTCTTCTTTGATTTTCTTCAGAACTGACTCAAATGCTTCCTTCTTTTGTGGTCTAGTAGTAGGTCTTTTAAGAGTAGGCTCTTTGGGAGTTTCCCTTCTACTCCTAGCTACAATAAACCTTGCAATAGACATATTATCATAATCCTCCTCACTGTTCTCATTTTTCTTCCTCAGAAAGAGATCTCATATTAGGAAAGACGATGTTTAACAGATCAACATCAAAGTGACGGGAGGGAGCAAGATCAGTACTAACCTGGGGCTCTTTTGAAGAGCAGGGAGTTTCATCCCAAGTAGGAGCAGAGGGCTCCTCTTAGGTTAAAGGATCAGGTCCCACATTTGTTTCTCTAGTAGTATTGTCAGGTGTTGGATTTTCAACAGGCACCAGTTCCCTACCCTCTTTCTGATGACCTTTACCTTCCCCCTAAGAACCAATGGTCTCGTTAACACCTTCATAACAACCAAACAAACCTCCCTCTACAGCGATTAACAACATGTTCTCAATAGCTTCTTTTTCATTTATCCCCAAATTAGACTCAGAAGATACAAAAGGAACATTACATGTAAGGTTGGAAATAATCAAATCGAAGCTTGGAATGGTCATTGATGAACCTTCACTACTACGAACCACATCCTGTTGGGATTCACCACTCTTCCTAACTTTTTGACTAGAAACTTCCTAACCTTCATCTCCATTTACTATTTCTCCTTCGGATATTTTTTCTGACGAGGCAGTAAGCGAGGTCACAGTCGTAAACCTTTTGAGGTTCTGAGTCTTACGACTCTGAGGAGAACCAGAACTCGATTGGGTTGGAGAGGAGGTAGTGGGTGGTTATGGGTCTGGTATGGGGTTTTGACTAGGCGATAGAGGAGACTCAAACTCTCACTCTTATGCTTTGTAATATGAAGATACAGTGGGAACTTCACTGGAAACGTTTGAGACTTCTGGATTATGAGATATAGTGAAGATTTGTAGTGAGGACACAAGAAGAAGGGTGTCTGGCTTTGAGTGAGAAAAGGGAATTTTTGGCTTTGATATGGATATTGTGGAAAGAAACCGAGTTTGGGTTTATTTAGAGAAGTGAGGGACCGGTTACAAACATGTATAGATTTGCTAGGTAGACGGGTCATTTAGTAACGAGTATGATGTTTGAGTTCTAAAGAGGTGATAAAGAGACACTGAAATTTTAATGATGTGGCACTTTCATAGCCATTAAAAATATGTGCATGAGCGTACAAAAGGACTACTAACCTAAGTCAAAGGAACCAGGTTCCCTGACTTAGTTTTGAAAATATGAGCCTCATCCTTTTACCAAGATGCAATGACATTAGTTGCTTGTTTGCTTTGTAATTGTCATGTGTGTCTACTTGTAACGGTATAGAAATGAGTTAGAACTTGCCAGAAAACACTTTTTAGTTGTTTTACCTATTCATTCTTTCATAGCCAATCATTGAGGGACCTAGTGCTCAGTTTGATTTTATCAACCCCAATGCCAATCGATTCTTTTCAAAGTGCTCTCTGCTCAGTGCTTTGATGAAGATATCTGCAACTTGGTCTTTTGTTTTGCAAAACTTCATGCAAATAAGACCTTTTTCAAAATTATCTCTGAGAAAATGATATCGCACGTCAATGTGCTTTGTTCTCTTATGCTGAGCTAGGTTATTTGTCATGGTGAGAGCATTGGTGTTATCACACAGTAATGGCACACAATCAGAAAACATCAAATCCCTCCAATTGTTGCTTGATCCATAGCAGTTGAGCATGGGAAGAGGCAGCTGTCACATGCTCAGCTTCTGCAGTTGAAAGAGCCACAGAGTTTTGTTTCCTTGTACCCCATGAAATCAGACATGATCCCAAAAAAATTTCCATCCTTGAAGTGCTTTTTTTATCCACTAGATAACTTGCATAATCAGTATTAACATACCCAATTAAACTGAAATTCTCTCCTGAAGGGTAGTAGATAACCAGATCCTGCGTTCCTTTGAGATACCATAGAATTCTCTTGGCGGCCTTCAGATGAGATTCTTTTGGACTAGATTGAAACCTCACACATAATCCCACACTGAATATGATATCTAGTCTACTAGTTGTGAGATACAAGAGTGACCCAATGATACCTCTGTACATGTTTTTGTTCACAGGAGAACCAGGTTCATCCATGTCCAGATAAGTGGCAGTGGCAATGGGGGGTATCAATGATCTTTGAAATTTCCATCTCAAATCTCTTTGGATCTCTTTAAAGTACTTCTTCTAACTTATCATCGTGCACTTAGGAGTTTGCTTAACTTGTAGTCCAAAGAAAAAATTCAATTCCACAATCATGCTCATTTCAAACTCGCTGCCCATGAGCTTTGCAAACTCTTCACATAGGAAATCATTTGTTACACCAATGATGATATCGTCAACATAGACTTGCATAATGAGCAGGTTCCTTCCCCGTTTCTTCAAAAATAGGGTGTTGTCGATTTTTCCTATTGTAAAGCCATTATCAAGGAGGACTTTGGACAACCTTTTATACCATGCATGAGGGGCCTGCTTCAATCCATATAATGCCTTGTCAAGTTTGAATACATGCTCAGGATGCTCATGACATTCAAAACTAGGTGGTTGTTTGACGAAGACTTCTTCCTTTAGATATCCATTCAGAAATGCACTTTTGACATCTATTTCGAACAATTTGAATTTCATATGAGATGCAAAGGCAATGAAGATTCGAATGGCTTCCATTCGAGTAACCAGAGCAAAAGTTTCATCATAGTCGATCTCTTCTTCTTTATTGTAGCCTTGAAATACTAGCCTTGCCTTGTTCCTTGTTGTGTTCCCAAACTCATCCAGTTTGTTTCTGAACACCCACCTAGTTCCTATAATGGTTATGTCTGAGGGTTGAGGAACTAGGTACATACGATGTTCTACTAAAATTGATGTTCATCTTATAGCAGTAATCCAGTCAGCATCTTTCAATGCTTCCTTGATATTTTTGGGCTCAATTTGATAGAGGAAGGTTGAGAAGGAAAGTGAGTTTCTTGATTTTGATGTGGTTTGAATCCCTGAGTCAAGAGGAGTGATTACATTTTGAAGAGGGTGTGAACTTTTGTGTTTCCAGTTAGATACCTGAGTCTCATTGCGGGATGATCCAGGTTCCTCTTAATGAGACACATCGTTGACATGAGTTCCACTTCCAACTCAGCATCAATAGTTCTATGTACGACATCAACAACTCTGTTCTCTGCTTCAGTTATTGTGATTGAGGGAACAGATTCTTCTGTATCAGCCAGAGATTGAGCTACACCATCTTCATTTGATTCCTTGACCTGACTCATCATGTCAGCCTTTCCATTTGCCATATCAATGACTTCACCAGGAACCTTTGACCGCTCTCCATCTTAATCAACCTTATCATATGGATCTTTCCCACATAAGTGGTGGGATTCATCAAAAATCTCATGTATGCTTTCCTCAACACATTGATTTCTTTTGTTTTAGACCTTGTAAGCTTTGCTTTGTGATGAATAGCCCAAAAAGATTCCTTCATCAATTTTGGAATCAAATTTTCCTAGTGCTTTCTTACCATTATTTAGGACAAAACATTTGCAGCTAAAAGGCCTCAAGTGGGTTAGCTTGGGTTTCCTTCCATTTAGTAGTTCATACGGGGTTTTGTTCAGGAGGGACCTGATTATGCACCTGTTCACCAAGTAGCACGCAGTGTTGACTGCCTCTGCCCAGAAGATTTTTTCAATACCACTGTCAATCAGCATTGTCCTTGCCATATCTTCAAGAGACCTATTTTTCCTCTTCACAACACCATTTTGTTGGGTGTTCTTGGAGCTGAAAAGTTATGACTTATACCATTTTCAGAACAGAATTCATCAAATTTTGCATTGTCAAATTCTGTGCCATGATCAGATCTTATACTTACTACATTATGGCTCATCTTCACCTGGATCTTCTTCACAAATGCAACAAATACTTCAAAGGTTTCATCCTTGGTTCTGAGAAACAGAGTCCATGTTAATCTGGAATAGTCATCCACAATAACGAAGATGTACTTCTTTCCTCCTCTACTTGGCACTCTCATAGGTCCACATAGATCCATATGGAGGAGATCAAGTGGCCTTGAGATACTAACTTCCTTTTTGGGCTTGAAAGAAGATCTGACTTGCTTTTCTTTTACACATGCATCACATACCTTGTGATCTTTGGAACTTGAATTAGGCAGCCCACAAACCAAGTCCTTCTTGACCAATTTGTTTAGCAACGTAAAACTTGCATGTCCCAATCTTCTATACAACAGTTCAGCATTATCATCAACAACACTCAAGCATGTATGATCCCCATTGTTCGAAGACTCAAAATTAGCAACATAGATATTTTTGAATCTTTTAACCTATAGAAACACTTAACCAGTTACAAGATTTGCAACCGTGCAAGACTTTGATAAGAATTCCATTTTGTTTCATTTGTCGTAGAAATGAGAGACACTCAGTAGGCTGTATATAGTATGCATTTTCAATTGAATGGGTGAGGGTCTTCCGAACTCTTCCTACTCCTAGAATGTATCCCTTTTTGCCATTGCTGAAGGATACACTCCCTCCTTGCAGGGCTTTGAGTGAAAGGAAATCATCAGTGCTTCCCGTCATATGCTTAAAGTAGCCATTATCTATACACCATCTTTGGTAGCTTCCTTTCACTACTCACTGCACAAGGAAATCAAGGATTAGACTTAGGAATCCAAACAAGTTTAGGTCCCTTGTAATGAGGAAAAGGGTGAACAAACTTCTTCTTGTCCAAGTAGACATCACACGGTTGTTATTTGAGGGATCAAGTTCTTTAGTAGTAGTTACTTTTTTAGAAAAAACTTTATTTTTCTGTTGGGACTAAAATCTAGCATTATAGGTTTCTTTAAAATGCTCAGTGTTACCACAATAAGTGTAAAGCCAATTATCAGGGACAGTAACGTACTTGCCATGGGGATTGTCAGGAGTCTTTTCCTTTTGGAACTAGATTCCCTGCATGTTCCCCCCATTGTTCTTATACATAGTGGTGATTGAAGCAGAGGACCGGGTCCACTTAAGAGATTTTTCTAGCTCATTCATAACTCTGCCTAGATCTTCCTGAAGATGTCTGTTTCTCTCAAGTTAAGTACACAGACTAGATTACACTGATTTTAGCTCATTTCAAGCCAAAGGTGTGCCTCACTTGCAACTTCCTTTCCCATTTGAGTGTTCACATGCATGCTTTCCTTTTTTAGTTCCTTAATTGTTTTTTTAGGTCCACAACTACTACCAGTAGGTCATCTCTCTCATGCTCTACATTTGCAATTTTTTTAGCTAAAGCATCATTTTCTCTTTTTAAAACCTCAATAGTTTCTTTCAAATCGACCACTATGACTACTAGATCATCTCTCTCATGTTCTACTTCTCCTAATTCCACAGTTAGCACATCTTTATCATTAATAAGATTTTGACATGTATCAATTAGAACATTTTCCAAGGATATAAGATTCTTTTAAGAATAGGACTTCAAATTTCTTTGAACGTCCAGATATTTTACCTCATTGTCATCATCATCTTCACCATCATCAGATTTTTCCATCAGGGTAGAGATAGAATCATACTCAGCTTCTTCTTTTTCAATGGCCATCATTGAGGTCTCATCTTGTTCATGATCTCCTTAAAATTCACTGGAGGAATCTCCCCATGCAGCAAGAGCTTGTTTCACAATATTGTCAGCAACATCTTTTCTCTTGAATCTTCTATCAGGAACCGGGTTCCTCTTGGCTGATTTGTCTGTGTTGTGCTTGTACTAATATTGCTTGTGCAAAGGACAGTCCTTAATGAAATATCCTGGCTTTCCACATTTATGACACAAGTCATACCCTTTTGGTCTATTGGAGCTACCCCTTTTTGGAATGCCTCCATTTTTGCGCACCATTTTCTAAAATTTTTTGTTAGATAAGCCATCTTAGCATCTTCTCCATTGAGTCATTATTGTCGGCCTTGAGGACCAGGTTCTTCTCCTTCTTGGGTTCTTTTCTTTTATGGTCCTTCTTTTTCTTCATTTCATACGTCTTTAGATTTTCAATGAGTTCATCAATGGTCAACTTTTGCAGATCATTTACCTCTGTGATAGCATTGGCCTTGCTTTCCGAGGAAACAAGTAGTACACTTAGTATTTTCCTGACAAGTTTGTTCCTTGGAATTATTTCTCTCAAAGAGTGAAGCTCATTGATGATGGAGGTGAATCTAGTGTGCATATCCTGAATGGACTCATCATCCTTCATCCTGAAGGGTTCATACTCAGTGGTGAGCATGTTGATCTTCAACTGCTTGACTTGAGTTGCTCCTTCGTGTGCCGTTTGGAGAGCTTCCCAAATCTCCTTGGCTGATTGGCAGATAGAGATCCTGTTGTATTCGTCAGGTCCAATACTACAGACGAGGATTTTTTTTTCTCAGAAATTATTCTCTATAGCTTTGCGGTCACCGTCATTGTACTCCTTCTTTATCTTGGGAACTATCATTATTGGTTCACCAATGGTCTTCATAGGGACGAAGGGTCCATCGGAGATAACATCCCAGAGATCTGAATCTTCGGCCATGATAAAATCATACATCATTATCTTCCACCCTCCGTAGTATTGTCCATTGAACCTTGGTGGTCTGTAGGTAGATTAACCTTCTTCAATATTTGGTAGAGTAGACATGAGAATATTTTCTAGGTATTAACCTTTTAGAAAGAACCTGCTCTAATACCAATTGATAGAAACTAAGGGTCTACCAAACAGTATAGAGAACCTGATTCTCTATCAATTTCCACATAACACATACAACCAAATATAAGTAAATAACACAGTAGAGTTTTACGTTGAAAACTCTCCGCTCACGGGATTAAAAACCATGTTCTACTCTTATAGAATTTCAACTTCACTACTGAGCAAACTTCAGATTAAAAACTGTTGTAACCTAAGAATTAAAATCTTAATCCCTTACTGATTTGTAATAAATCTATTACAAGCCCCTTCGTAATAACTCTATTACAAAGCTCACAACTCGACTAACTCTAGCCAAGACACAAACACAATGTTTATGGTTTTACAACTGATTTCCTACGCAATGCTTCTAGCTAAGCTAAGTAAGAATTACAAGTAAATCTCTCTAACAAATGTACAACACAACTAAGGATATATGGTTACTTAATGCTGGAAACTGGTCCTCGTTCTGTTGTTCTTGAAAGCTTGAAGTCACTTGCAAGATTGCAGCACATTTGAGAGAGAAACTTGATGATTTTCCAAGTGGACTTGTTTTCCCTTGCATCATGTTGATAATATACAAGTGATGTCACTTGGATGATGCAAGCAATTATCCAGTACAAGGTATTTCCCATAAAGTGACTGCTTCACTGTTTGCCTTGTTGCATGTGTGCAGAGGAACAGTTGTAGCAACTTTACAGCTGTGGGGAGTTGACTGATACAGTCAGCAGGGGAACTGATGTCCATTTGTTCCCTCTATTGTCTCTTTGACTCTAATTGTTAGAACTTGTGCCCAACTTGAGACTTGTTATTTTTGAGCATGAGAATGTATAACAGGTTCCCGATCTAGCTCGTATCGTTAAGTTTGTTAGATCATCAAAATATAATAAGACACATTAACAAGACATATAACTTATCACCCCCCCATGGTGCCTCCCGCCAGTGCCCCTGTTCGAGAGAAAATTGGCTTATTTCTTATTTTGCACTTGGACATTCTGACCCTGACCTATAAATACCACTTAAACTTCTCTAAGAAGGGGTTGGACGTGTTTTAGGGCAAGGAGGGCTAAGGAACAAACGGATCATGTAATCATCTCATCCTATTCTTCGTCTAGTATTTGTAGATTTTATGATTCAAAATAATATTTTGATTGATCATACAATAATGAGTGGATAAAACCCCTCTTACTCTAGGGTTATGGGTAGTTCTTGAATATTGTCGTTTGACGGTTGTGGAGACTACTTGATTTAATTATATTTATTTTATTCAAACTTGTAATTAATTATTCTATTGTGCAGCTAACACTAGAATACTATCTACGAATTTATTGTTGAACTCGAAGGTGAAAACTATAGATTGCATATAGGATTGAATAGAGTAAGTTCTTGAATTTGGACACCGAAGAATAGATTCGCGATTAGGATAGACATATTCTAGTTGCCTTACTTGGTTATTATCGCAGGAATACACACGCATTCTAGTTAATTCTAATTCTATAGACATATAGTTCTAGGCTTGCTTGAATAGGCGAGTAAGGCACCGAAAAAACCTTGCAAGATTGGATAGATCAAGTAGTTAAACCAACCGGAAAAACGCAATAGGATAGATGCACGTTAATCCCGTAACCCCGTAATATCTTTCTCTCATTGAATTTGCTCCTAAAGTGTTCGTGTGTTCTCCATGCATTCTGGTTCTTTTGCTCAATTTTAGGTTTTAGCAGTAATTTTAGTTATAATAAAAATCACAATCATCTCTTGGAATTCACTTGAAGAAATAACTCGTAACTAGTCTAGTTTAGACGGTAGTTAATCGTAAGTCCTCATGGGAACAATATTTTTTTATCACTTTATTACTTGTCGACCACGTATACTTGCATGTGCATTGGCCCCAACAACGGGATTGGGCAAGATGCCCCTTCACTAGGCAATCTACCTTCGGTCTATGTGTCTTCCTAGGCCCCTTCACTTGGGTGACTTATCTACTGAAGACTATTGGCATTTCATTACCATGTCCTCCGCTGCTTTTCACAGATAATTTAAGTGCTCTCCATCTCACTTCCAATCCAGTGTTGCATGCACGAACCAGATATGTTGAGATAGATTACCACTTTGTGTGAGAAAAGCTGGTACAAACTGCTATGGTAATTTGTTCCCTCCTTGCATCAGCTAGCTGATATATTCACTAAACCATTGGCAAAGGCTCAATTTCAGATTCTACGTACCAAGCTGATTGTTGTGAGACCTCCTGACACCAACTTGCGGGCAGGGGCGGAGGAAGAGTTTGGTTGTCGGGTTCATCTGAACCCAGTGCTTTCGTCATGGAGCATAAATTTATTTGTAAAAATTTATTAACAATGCAACAAATGGTAGGTCTGGACCCATAACTTTAAAAATACAGTGGGCTCAATGCTAAAATCTTAGAAATTAAACCATATAATCTAAATCCTGAATCCGCCTTTGCTTGCTCAGGAGTTAGACAACCAGATTAGTTTAGGATTTGGATAGCATTCGCCAAGGTAGTTGTTGTATTAATGTAGGACTATTAGGTATATGATTCTGTGAGACAAGTTACGCTACTACAGCTAACCATTAGCTAGAAGAGCTGTTATATACTTTGTATAAATATAGCCTTACTGGCATCTTATGGAATACGCAATAGAAGCTTAAAACCTTTTTGCTGTGTTTTATGTTTATCATATACTTATGTGTTTTGATTTTTGACTGTATTATTTTGATTCTTCGAGTTGAATTTTACGTTACTTTAGTTCTGCTATTTAGCGGCATTTCTTTTTCTTTTTTCAGTGCGAACTTCCCCATCTTCCTAGAGTGGGTTTGCCTATGTAATGTTAAGACTCGGAATTCAATCAACGATTTTGGCAAGAGGGATTTGTATTAAAATTCATAACTGTCACACCTCCTTTTTGCGCGCCTACCCCGAAGGATAAATGCGCGAGGGAGTTTTTTCAATTTAAGTGACAATATTCGAAAATGGGATTATTTATTTATTTCAGAGTCGCCACTTGGGAAAGGTTTGGCTTTTGGTGTCCCAAGTCACCGGTTTATCTTGAATCCCAAATCGAGGAAATTTTCGACTTTCCAAATGAAGTCTGCGAACCAGAAATTCTAAGTAAGGAATTCTGTTGACCCGAGGGAAGGTGTTAGGCACCCTCGAATCCCGTGGTTCTAGCACGGTCGCTTAAATTGTTATAATGGCTAAATATCTGAATTAATACGTGTTATGACTTGTGTGCTTTTGTTACGTTTAAACCGCTTTTATTATTATTATTTTTTATAGAATTGCAACGTCGTGAAAATACATCCCGAACCACGTCACAATCAATGCGCCCGTGGTTGTTAATACATTCCGACTTCGTTGAGACTTGGATTTGGGTCACATAAATGCGCACCCGGATTTGAGAATGTAATTTAGTTATATCGTGCCTAAAGAGTCTAACGCGTTATTATCTTTGAGGAAGGCAGTGAAATTCAATAAACAAACCATCCCAAATTCTAAGTATTTATTAAGATCAATTATTGAGGGCCCCGCAATTCGTATTTTTTATTTGACGAGGCTCGTCTCATTATTTTTTAAAGGATAATCTTAGCATGACTACATTTCCTATTTTTTTTTGTTTTCTAAAAATAAATGAAAGAAAATACATGCTAATTAAATTACATGCTTAGCCAATTCTGGCCTCTTAATCATTATCGGACTAATTATTTACGAGGCGGGGAATTGTTTCAAGCCTTATTCCATGAGCGAACATGCTTTTAATTTGACATAAAAATTGTATACAAGATTAATAAAATGCTAAACTCACGCTAAACGTTTTTCAAGTTGAGTTGAGACTAACTTATTTGAACTAAGTTAATGGAATTAACTACTAGAGGATGCTACTAATGAGATTCGAATATTATCCTACAAACTGCCTAACGGGATCCGATAAAATTATAACTCAGAAGATTAAAACTACATTGTATTTGACAAGGTTAAAGCATTCTACCCTATACATACAACATATAGTTGAAAGGAAATCTAGTTATCACTATGCCAACTAACTCGTGCATTCCACAAATTGCATGATTATATCATTCGTACAACCAAACAACTGTAAATCACAATACTTAAATAGACTAAGCTTCAGTTAAGTACAAAAATTACCTACTGTATTATACTAATGAGTTACAACCTAACAAGTTACACAAATCTAACAACATCTACAAAGCTGTAATTACTACAGCAGATGATTAAAATCCTTAGCGTCTCTTATTTCATACTTTCACTGTTACATCAATACGAAATTCTAGTGTGTACCTGGATGTTGAAATGCGAAAAGAAGAAGCAGAAGGTAGAGAAGTTAGCAGCAGCAGCAAAGAGAAATGGCAGCAGCAAAAAAAAAGTGACAGCAGCAAAAGTAGAGCAGAATCAAACCCCAGATGGACAAAACAGAAATAGCCCAATGAAACAAGTACCCAGTACCCAAACAATCACACTCAACAGACTCAGTTGGGACTCGGAAATACCAATGTTAATCAATAGGCTGAAATAGGTGAAACCGAAACAACAATGGAAAACAGTTTCTGATTCTCAAACACTAAAAGGAGAGACCCTAAGTTTTGACAGAACAAATAGCAGGTTAATGCTAATTTTCAACAGAAAAAGGTGAGGAAAAATAGAGTTTTCAACTTAAATCAAGCAGGAGAGATTTTCTTTCTCTATCTCCCTTAATTCTTTTCTCTCTCCACTCCCCCCTCCTTTTAGTTCTAAAAACCCTTCCCTTTTTATAGCCAAAAAATGACTTCATTCCCCCCAGCCTGTTAAAGCAAACTAGTCCAATAAAATACTGATCCCCTTCCATGTGAACCTTCTATTTTTCCACTCAAAAACTCAAAAGAAAAGTATTCCCCACGAGATTCCCCTTGACAACCCTCTTTTCCTCATTATAAAGGTTTATCCTTTGTTAATTTAAGCAAGTATGGGCAGCATGAGTATGTCCTGACAGCACATGCTGTCCATTTTACTCTAATTCATTAACAGCTGACAAAACACATGCTGCCCAAGACCTAAAGTGAGTAAACATGCTATCAATTTAAACCAAGGTCTGAAATCTATCCTAGACTGCAGCTATAAATCAATCCTTAAATGTTTTCTGACTTAACTTAACAGACTAACACACATTGACAATCAATTCTCAGCTGATTCAACAATGCCTCAGTAAATCAAATTAAATAGCATGAGTCAAATTAACTATCATTCCAGACTGAAACTAATTGACGACATATATCGAATCGACTACGCGAATCACAACACATACAATCAAAGCCAATGATCAGAATCCAACAGTATTAACATGTGATTCGAATTGTACTGACCAAAACAAAAGGTTGCCCTGAAAACTAATTAATCGAACCAAATTCAATTTCAGTCAATTGTATAGTTTACAACCATACACCCAATCAGTTAATGAAGAAAAACTTGACCAAATGAAAGGTCCGGGCAAAGTGGACAGAAAAGTCGACACAAAATGAAAACAAATCGAAATGACATTTAAACACATGAACAAACATTAAGCAAAACAAACAACATGAACTGGCAAAGAAAAGAAGAAGAAAATACCTTAGAGAATAGAAAATCAGATGACCATGTCTCGGATTTTGACTCGAACCTCTTTTGGGGTTGAAAGGACTTTAATCGAAGTGTTCTCAACTGAGAATACTTCGATTAAAATCTATTAGACCTCAAACTTCTTGTTTAAACGGACAAAAACTCGGATTCTGGACTTCTAGGGTTCCTAGGGCAGATTTGGGATTCAAGTTTTTCTGGTTAGATTCGGACCAAACCAAGCCTGGTTTGGTCACGAGGGAGGTCAGAGGAGTGCCTGGCATGGATTTGGGGGGGTTTGGCATGGGTTGGGGTCCGGCTCGAATCTTCAAATGAAGATTCGAGACGGTGGGGGAAGATTCGAGACCTACGGTTAGTAGATCTGTGTTCAGGGGGTCGAGGTGGCCTAGGGGTGTTAGTCTGGGGGTCACCGGCGTTATTTCCTCCAGGTTTACGGTGAAGGGAAAGGGGGCGGCGCTAGGGTTTCGTGGGGTTTGGGTCTGGTGAGGGAGACGACCTAAAGGAAGGGGGGGTCTGGCTTAGGGGGCGTGGGGGTAAGGGATGAGGAATTATATATGGGGTGGGTGAGTGAATCCAAACCGTTGGATCTGATGAGATCAACGGTTTGGATCACTTTAACTATATAAAACAGGGTCGTTCTGTCTCAGAGGGGGCTGGGTCGATTTTGACGGGAATGGGTCGGGCTAATGAGGCGTTTGGAAACCGTAGGATTAAACAAAACGGACGGCTCTGATTGAAAATCCTTATACGGCGTCGTTTGGTTTAAAGCGGGAGTTGAATTGGACCGTTAGATATGTCAGATCAACGGTCCAGATCTGGTAGGCCTCGGACGACGTCGTTCGATGAGGCCAAACTGGACTGGGTCATGAAAAATGCATTAGGCCTGATTCTTGGTCTCAATTTTAAGCCCAAGTCCGAATTCCTTTAATTTTAAACCCCTTTCTTTTCTTCTTTTAATTTCTAAAAATCCCAACTAATTTGTAAAATAAAACTATACAAATATTAAACAAACAATTATCACACACATTAACATAAAATCACTCAATGACAACAAACAGAATAAAAGATGCATATTTTGTGATTTTCCTTTTAATAACCGAATTATAGTTTGATTAATTCCTAATAGTAGAAAGATATCCTAAACATACATACGACATATATTTTTGTATTTTTTTGTTTGATAAGACTAAATAATCACAGACAAAACCACAAATAACTACCAAAAATGCCACGTAAGTTCCAAAATTGTACAGCAAGACCATTTATTATTATTTTTGATTTCTTTTGGAGTAATTGTCGTGTAAACAAAAATCACGTGCTCACAGCTTCCCCTCTTTGTCCGAAAACATGAAAAGTTTTCGTGCAAAGATAAAGTGAGCGGATATGAGCGATTTTGTCCATTGGAATACTCCGTGTGAAGCATATTTTGAAAGATTTGACCGAATCTTTTCTTCAAAGATTTCCTACATATCCTGGGCTAAACAGGAATCAGGTCAATGTAGTTCGGGAAACCTTGGTAGCTGGGACTACCATGGGATTGCAATGCTTGTTGTTACTGCCGTTGCTGTTGCCGCTACTGCTTTACCGACCTTCTTATTACAACCAAAGGAAATTGAAACTGAACTAACTATTTATGCCTGTCAACCGCTAGTTACAAGAATCCTATCTATAATTGTTTTGCAACTTGATCTTGGGTCTTAGCTGATTCTGCTTGTAGACTTCGATCCGAATCTTGATGCTTGCAAGTTGTAGGCGCATGTTTATTTCTGCGGTATTGAGTGAAACGGGATTGGCGGAGCTCGGGACTTTGATCAAATTTTGGAGCGACCTGTCGTTTGTTTGTTCCAGTATTTGGGAACATCTTCTATTTTTGTTCTTTTTCTTCTTCTCTTTATTCTGGAGTGAGACTCATCCCGTAGGTCATCTCGATCCATGCGCCTTGAGGTCAGACCTGCTGAGACTACAAAACAAACGAACGAAATTTTTCTGCCCCAGTTTCACTAGGAAAATTTCGTGAGTTAATTGCCATAATAATCTATAGGATTGATGAGGGGATGGGACAACTCTAGTCTAAAAAGCGCAACTCAGCGATTGGAGCCCTAATGTCGCAAAAGGTAAAAATGCGCAACTCAGGGATTGGAGCCCTAATGCTGGCTAACAAAAAAATGCTCAGTTCAGGGATTGGAACCCTAATGCTGGCTAAATGGAAAAGCGCTCAGTTCAGGGATTGGAGCCCTAATGCTGGCTAACAGAAAAAATGCTCAGTTCAGAGATTGGAGCCCTAATGCTGGCTAACAGAAAAAACGCTCAACTCAGGGATTGGAGCCCTAATGTCGGCTAGCAGAAAAAATGCTCAGTTCAGGGGTTGGAGCCCTAATGCTGGCTAACAGAAAAACGCTCAGTTCAGGGATTTGAGCCATAATGCTGGATAAATGGATATGTGCTCAACTCAGGGATTGGAGCCCTAATGCTGGCTACAAAAATGCTCAACTCATGGATTGGAGCCCTAATGTCGGCTAACAGAAAAACGCTCAGTTCAGGGGTTGGAGCCCTAATGCTGGCTAACAGAAAAACGCTCAGTTCAGGGATTGGAGCCCTAATGCTGGGTAAATGGAAAAGTGTTCAACTCAGGTATTGGAGCCCTAATGCTGGCTACAAAAAGTGCTCAACTCAGGGATTGGAGCCCTAATGTCGGCTAACAGTAAAACGCTCAGTTCAGGGGTTGGAGCCCTAATGCTGGCTAACAGAAAAACGCTCAGTTCAGGGGTTGGAGCCCTAATGCTGGCTAACAGAAAAAATGCTCAGTTCAGGGGTTGGAGCCCTAATGCTGGCTAACAGAAAAACGCTCAGTTCAGGGGTTGGAGCCCTAATGCTGGCTAACAGAAAAACGCTCAGTTCAGGGGTTGGAGCCCTAATGCTGGCTAAATGGAAAAGTGCTCAGTTCAGGGATTGGAGCCCTAATGCTGGCTAAAACAGAAAAACGCTCAGTTCAGGGGTTGGAGCCCTAATGCTGGCTAACAGAAAAACGCTCAGTTCAGGGATTTGAGCCATAATGCTGGCTAAATGGAAAATGTCGGGGATTCTAACTGACCCTCTTTTTTGAGTTTTCTTCTTACTACTTTTTTTTATTATTATTATTTTGTTTAGTAAAATGTAAGAGAGAATTTTGGGAAAACTTCCCTTTTGGGTAGATTCCTTATTGCAAAGTTGTTTCTTGCATTCACGTATTTCGGTTGTTTTGGATCACACCTATTTCAATTTTCCAAATAAAGACAATTGTCAGTTTGAAAAATGGTGGTTGGTTCGGTGAACTTGATTGTTCCAATTGCTTTGTCACGTCTTTATACCTGTTGAGAATCTCTGCCATTGGTTGGATTCAACATGCGCAATCCTTTTTAAAACTGCTCAAACTCGCATTCCCGGATTTTGTGATGATTTGTCCATGTAAGGCTTTGGTTCTTCCATCCCATTCTGCTTGGGAATTTTTTACCGAGGCAGACTCAATGGGAATTTTTATTGGGGAGACTTTGTGGGGATTTGTAGAAGGCAGACTCGTTGGGGATTAACTGGGGCAGACTTTTTGAGGGATTTTTACGAAAGGAGACTCTGTTGGGATTTTTACAAAGGGAGACCCTGTTGGGATTTGTTCAAAGGGAGACCCTGTGAGGATTTGTCGGGTTTTTCTTCTTTATTTTTTTTTTGTGGGTGTGTGGGTGTGTGTGGCTTTACTTCGAAGGCAACCAACATCGTGATCAATCGGGACTGGACAGACGTACCACTGAAGCGGGGTATTTACTTCTTACTAAACGGAGCTCCGTGAAACCGGTCCTGCCACCTATTCTTTCCAGTATATTCAGAACTTGGGGTTAAAAATGGAAGGATTTCAAAGAAAAGTAAAACAAAGAACGGAGAAAACAAATTTAAAAGAGAAGTGTCCCTTTCGGGGCAAGAAAAACTTATCTAAGGGAAACAACGCTGACTTTAAATTGACATGACAATGCTTTTGGACTGGATGCCCGACCTTCACGAACTTGCATTTCCTCATGAATTAGGAACGGATCTATGTTTCCAACCGGTGGAACCTTGCCAAGATTTTCTGAGGTGGAATCATCTTTTCGGCCGACAACGCCCTTTGCGGGTTTTCGCTAGTCGACCTCTCTCATTTCTCTTCTTGTTGTTGCTTGATAGCACTCTTTGCGAGTTTTTACTAAACAAGCTCTCTCATGTTTTATTTCTCTGCTCCCGTCTCCTCACGGTGCCCGATGGTTTTCACCGATAAGACTCTCTCATTTTATTTCTCTCAATTTGAATGTACCGGCCTTTAATCATGATGTCTCTCGGCTTCCCCTGCCTTTGGCGATTGATCTGAAGGACTTGTACTTGGTAAAAGAATGGTAGAAACTACAACTTCTAAGCCGTTTGGTGTGCCCCGGTTTTAATTTCAGGGTAAATTGGATTTTATTTTTGGTATGACTAAACCCCAGAGAGAGGCTGCCTACGTATCCTTTCGGAATCAAGTCAGACGTAGTTCAGGCTCAATCAATGTTTGTTTTTTTTGGTAAGGTAGCCAAAGAAATGTACCCGGCTCAAAAGGCTTGTAGAGAGAGTTGACAGTGTTTGGGCAGTGGGGATAAATCCTTCATCATCTCAAATGTGTCAAAATATCGCCGAAGTAAACTCAAACATAGTATCTTTTGACTGCATCCGCATTCACTGCTGTTTCAGGATCATTTCCTTCAATATCACCCAGCTACAATGCTCCTCTCAGCAATATCTTCCTAATGATGTATGGGCCCTTCCAATTAGGAGCAAATTTTCCTTTTGCTTCCTGGTGATGTGGCAGAATGCGCCTTAATACCAGTTGACCCACTTCAAAATTCCTAGATCGTACTTTCTTGTTGTAAGCACGGGCCATTCTTTGTTGGTACAACTACCCGTGACAAACCGCAACCATTCGTTTCTCGTCAATCAAAGTCAATTGCTCCAATCGAGTCTTAACCCACTCGCTATCTTCAATTTCTGCTTCGACAATGGTTCGGATAGAAGGAATTTCTACCTCTGCCGGTATCACAGCCTCGGTCCCATAAACCAACAGATATGGGGTTGCCCCTACTGACGTGCGTACTGTGGTGCGATATCCCAGCAATGCAAAGGGTAACTATTCATGCCATTGTTGGGAACTTTGGATCGTCTTCCTCAAAATCTTCTTGATGTTCTTGTTTGTTTCTTAAACAGCGCCATTGGCCTTAGGCCGATAAGGAGTGGAGTTCCTATGCGTTATTTTGAACTGTTCGCATACATCCCCCATCAAGTGACTATTCAGGTTCGCCGCGTTATTTGTGATGATAGTTGCCGGAATACCGAAACGACAGATAAGATTTGAATGTACAAAATCCACCACAGCCTTCTTGGTGACCGACTTGAGAGTGACAGCTTCTACCCATTTCGTGAAGTAGTCGATAGCAACTAATATGAATTTGTGTCCATTTGAGGCCTTCGGCTCGATAGGACCAATGACGTCCATGCCCCAAGCAACAAATGGCCAAGGTGCAGACATGGGATGCAGTTCTGTGGGAGGCGCATGAATCAAATCACCGTGCACCTGACACTGATGACACTTTCGAACGAAGCTAAAACAGTCCTTTTCCATGGTCATCCAGTAATAACCTGCTCGAAGGATTTTCTTTGCCAAAACATACCCGTTCATGTGGGGCCCGCACACTCCTGCGTGTACTTCATGCATGATCCTTCCCGCCTCCTCGGCGTCAACACATCTTAACAAATTGAGGTCCGGGGTCATTTTATACAATACCTCGCCGATCAAAAAGAAACCTCCTGCATGCCACCTGATAGTCCTCTTTTGATCTCCAGTAGCATGTTCGGGGTATTCTTGTGTCTTCAAGAACCTCTTGATATCATGGTACCATGGATGTGTACGCGATCCTACCTCAATTACATTACAGTAACCGTGTCTTTTCCTGATTTGGATTTCCAAGGGATCGACGTAGGCGTTGCCTAGGTAGGGTAACATTGAAGCTAAGGTAGCAAGTGCATCCGCTATTTCATTGTGACACCGCAGGATATACTTGAACTCTATTGATTTGAAACGCTTGCCGAGGTCCTCCACGTGTTGTCGGTAAGGAATAAGCTTGACATCCCGAGTTTCCCATTCACCTTGGGCTTGCCGGATAATCAGGTCAGAATCTCCCATAATCAATAAATCTTCAACATCCTGATCGATCGCCGTATGCATGCCCATGATGCAGGCTTCATATTCAGCTATATTGTTCGTGCAAAAGAAGCGCAGTATAGCTATAGCAGGATAGTGCTGACCAGAGGGTGAGATCAAGATTTCCCCAATTCCTACACCTTTGGCGTTTACGGCCCCATCAAAGAACATCTTCCAAACATGAGCGTTTTCCGAGACTACTTCTACGGTGTTTATTTCTTCATCCGGAAAATAAGTACTCAATGTTTGGTATTCCTCATCAACCGGGTTTTCGGCCAAATGATCCGCTAATGCCTGGGCTTTCATTGTTGTGTGGGTGACATAGACTATGTCAAATTCAGTAAGCAAGATTTTCCATTTGGCCAGTCTTCCAATAGGCATTGGTTTCTGAAATATGTACTTCAAGGATCTAGCCTGCTTATGAGGTAAGTAGTGTGAGCTTGGAGATAATGTCTCAATTTTTGAGCAACCTATGTCAAAGCACAACACGTTCTTTCTAGCAAAGTATACTTGGCCTCGTAGCCGGTGAATTTCTTGCTCAAGTAGTAGATCGCTTGCTCCTTCTTTCCGGTTATGTCATGTTGCCCGAGGATGCAACCGAAAGAATTTTCCAGGACTGTCAGATACAAGAACATGGGTCTCTCTGGCTCTGGCAGGACCAAAACTGGGGGATTTGAAAGATATTCTTTGATCTTGTCAAAAGCTTCTTGACACTCAGCCGTCCATTTGACCGCTGCATCCTTCCTCAATAGCTTGAATATGGGCTCACATGTGCTAGTCAGCTGGGCAATGAATCGACTGATATAGTTTAACCTGCCCAATAGACTCATCACGTCTTTCTTCGTTCTTGGGGGAGGTAGATCTCGGATAGATTTTATCTTTGTTGGATCTAACTCGATACCTCTCCTGCTTACTATGAAACCCAAAAGCTTGCCTGATGGGACTCCGAAAGCGCATTTGGCCGGGTTCAGCTTCAAGTCGTACTTTCTCAGTCTCTCGAAGAATTTCCTCAAGTCTTGGATATGATTGTCCCGAGTCCTGGACTTGACTATCACATCGTCCACATACACCTCTATTTCTTGATGCATCATGTCATGAAAAATGGCAGTCATGGCTCTCATGTAAGTTGCCCCAGCATTCTTCAGACCGAATGGCATAACCCGGTAACAGTAAGTGCCCCAAGGTGTAGTGAAGGCAGTCTTCTCGGCGTCTTCTTCATCCATCAACACCTGATGATACCCAGCGTAACAATCTTCGAAAGACTGGATCTCATGTTTGGCGCAATTATCAACAAGAATGTGGATGTTGGGCAATGGGAAATTGTCTTTGGGGCTCGCCCTGTTCAAATCTCGATAATCCACACATACCCGAGTCTTCCCATCTTTTTTCGGCACTGGAACTATATTCGCCAACCACGTGGTGTACTGGACTACCCGAATTACTCCCGTTTTCAACTGCTTGGTGATTTCTTCTTTAATCTTGTCACTGACATCGGTTTTGAACTTTCTCTGCTTTTGTTGAACTGGAGGACAATCAGGGTGAATTGGCAATTTATGCACCACTAGATCAACACCTAATCCTGGCATGTCATCGTATGACCAAGCAAACACATCTTTAAATTCAAAAAGGAGTTGAATTATCGCGTCTCGCGTTTTCTCGTCCGTGTGAATGCTTATCTTGGTCTCTCGGATTTCTTCAGGAGTTCCCAAATTAACCGGTTCAGTGTCATTCAGATTCGGCTTAGGTTTATTCTCAAAGTGTTCCAATTCTCGATTTATTTCCTAAAAGCCTCTTCTTCGTCATATTCCGATTCTTGGTTCATTATTTCACAATTAAATAGCTCGTTGTGATCTGGGCGTGAAGTCCGCAAGCATGTTATATTATTTAAAGCCGCATTATTATAACTGAAAGAAAAGATAAAGGAAAAATAACAGAAATCAAAATAAAGGAAAAAATGAGAAAACACTGATTTTTATTTCTTGGAATTTGGAAGATAACAAGGTTTATATTTCAGGAATTCAAAAACAAGAAACTGAAGGAAAAACATTCGAGTTACATCCCGGGGATAACTCATGATGCGGGAAAGGTGGCAGGATAGGTCTACCCGGACTCCTGTCTAGTTGGGAATGGCATGGCCTCCCAGTTTCAAAGCTTGGCGTTTGGCCCCACATATAACATCTCAGCGGTCCTTGTGCCTTCTCCTGGTTGAACCATGTGAGCTTCGTAGAGCATTCCTCTCATTGCCCCACATATCTCCTCGATCTCTTCGGCTGTGAAAACCTCATCGTCTTCTTCTTCGATGTATTTCGGTCCGACGAAAGTCTCGTATAAATCTGGCAATGGCCGAGGCAGTTTCCAACCCTCACTTTTCCTCTTCTTTGCCCATTCTTCATCTTTTGGAGTGGGTTGAAAATCTATCCCAAAAAGTTTCTTGGTGGAGGGCAAGGTGATGGGTTCCGTTATTCCTTGCAACGTTCGTCTGAGCCCTTTCCCTGGCCTGAATCCATGTCGGATCATTTCTTTAGCCACCATGATTGAGGCGTTGGACAAGAAAGGTTGGGGGCAAGGTCTTCCCTCTTCATACTGCTCTGCTAGCACAACTTCGAAAGCCTGATAAACCGTGTGCTCTCTCCCTTCCATCGCTTCAAGATATGGGATGGATGGGTCCCGATAAATAGACTGTTCGTCTTCTCCGTGGACCACAATTTCCCGATATTCGTATTCAAACTTCACCATTTGGTGAAGAGTGGAAGGCACAGCCCCTGCCGCATGAATCCAAGGTCTGCCGAGGAGAAAATTGTAATACGTATCCATGTCAAGCACCTGGAAAGTTATTTCAAACTCCACTGGTCCTATAGTCAACACCAAGTCTATTTCCCCGAGGGTGTCCCTCTTGACGCCGTCAAAAGCCCTTACGCTGACATTATTGGGACGGATTATTCCGGCCCCAATTTCCATTCTCTGCAGTGTGGAGAGCGGACAAATATCAAAACCTGAACCTCCATCCAACATAACCCGTTTAACGTAGTAGTCTTAGCATTTAACTGTCAGATGTAAGGCTTTGTTGTGAGCTGCTCCCTCTGGAGGTAAGTCGTTCTTGCTGAAAGAAACCTGGTTAACGGCGAAGAACCTTTCCGTCATTCGTTCCAGTTGTTCGACTGAGGTTTCAACTGGTATGTACGCTTCGTTCAGGGTCTTGAGTAAGATCTTTTGGTGTTCGGCCGACCTCATCAGCAGAGATAGCATGGACACTTGCTCGGGCCACTTGCGTAGTTGATCCACTGGAAGAAAGCTTCCGCTTCTTCAACGCTTACAGGTTCCTTGGGTGGGAAGCATTTCCGTGTGGCGTTGTTTAACTCTTGAGTGTTCGAATACCTTCCAACAAAAGTACTCTCCGGAAGTTCTCCCGTGACTTCTCTGCCTTTGTACGTAACCAACGTTCTTTGATAGTTCCACGGTACTGTGGACGGGTCTGTCATTGGCTTCTGTGGTACGCGTCCGATAACCACTGGCTCATTCAGCCGAGATGGTTGAATCGTCCCCCGGACCACAAAGCCCCCTTTTGGTACGTACATTGGTTTTGCCTTGTTGACTTCGAATCTCTGCGGCTTCTCTGCTCGACCTCGTGGAACGTAAAGAACTTCATTCCTCATAGGCACCATCGTCACTGTCATTTCCTCAACCTTATCTTCGGGCTCAACCTTGACAGTACTGACCTTCTTTTCCCCTTTCTCTAGCTTCGGGGTGGTTTTAGGCTTTTTTCCTGCATCAGCGATGGCGATTATAGCTTTTAAAGAAGGATCAAATTCTTTGTCCTCGCAAATCATTCCAATCAACGGCCCGTTATTGTGGGCGGGCAAAGGATTGTTGGTCACATTTGGGACCTCCTCGTCCCTCAGTACTATCTTCCCCTGCTCTATTAAGCTTTCAACTACCCTTCTCAAAGCCCAACAATCATTTGTATCGTGCCCTTCTACTCCTGAATGATAAGTGCACCTAACACCGGCTTTGTAAGCAGGTGATGCCAGATTGTGCCTTGTCTGAGGGACTGGCTGCAGGAAACCCATCTGGACTAGCTTTGGGAACAAGGTAGAATATGGTTCACCGATGGGTGTGAAAGTCCATCTTCTAGGTGGTTCCTGAGGGCGGAAGTTATTTTGAGGGGGCTGTGGATTATAGTGGTTCCGGTAGGGAGGCTGATTTCTAGGAGGTGGAGCTTGGCCTCGATTGGCTTGCTGTGGTGGATGGACATAGGGCTGGGTATTCATGACCATGTAGGGTTGAGGAGCATAAGTCACATTTTGGTGGGGGTAGTAATGCTGTGGGGTTCTTTCTGGAAAGCGGGGCCTAGGATTACGATATTCCCTCACTTCTGATGCCGCCATGGATGTTTCTTCCTTTTTCTTTCCTCTTGCCATTCCTCCGGACCCTCTTTGGACGGCTTGGGAGGTTTCCCTTATGGCTGCTTGACTTAAGATTCTACCCGTTTTCAAACCATTCTCTACCATCTCCCCGATCTTGATTGCTTCCGCGAAAGGCTTTCCCATGGCTGACATCATATTCTGGAAATAGTCTGATTCTTGAGCCTGGAGAAAAGTAGTGACCATTTCTATCTCGTCCATAGGAGGTTTTACCCTTGATGCCTGCTCACGCCATTTAATAGCATATTCTCTGAAGCTTTCTGAAGGTTTCTTCTTCAAGTTTAACAGAGAATTTCTGTCTGGTGCAATGTCAATGTTATACTGGAATTGTCTCACAAAATCTCTGGCGAGATCATCCCATATATGCCATCGACATATGTCTTGGTCCATATACCACTCTGAAGCCATTCCTATCAGACTTTCTCCGAAGTATGCCATCAACAATTCTTCTTTGCCGCCGGCTCCCCGCAACTGGTTGCAATACTTCTTGAGATGAGCAATGGGGTCGCCGTGCCCATCATACTTATCAAACTTTGGGGTTTTGAAACCCACGGGTAGGTGCACGTGAGGGAACATGCATAGATCGATATAGGAGACACTCTTCTGTCCGCTTAAACCTTGCATGTTTTTCAAACTCTGCTCGAGGCTCCTCATCCTTTTTGCCATCTCATCTTGTTCAGCAGCTTTGGGGTTTTGATCCTGCCCAGGTGCAAACTCGTATTGAGGTTGTTGAGGATGAGTGCTGGTGGTGAACCGAGTTGGTTCCAGTCAGAAGGATGGTGCTTGGAATGTGAATGAGGATGAGTCAAAATTTGGCTTGTATGTCGCAGGTTGTGCCACGATTGGACAGGGAGGTGCAGTGAATATGTTCGTAGCTATGTCCGTTATTGACATCTGGGGATAAGAATCAGAGGGCGATCCAGCAGAGAGGGATGAAATGGCTGGGTACCCGAATGGGGTAGCTGGATAGCTTATGGGGACGTTGGAAGTCCCACTTGTCCTGGAGAACAACTCAGGGAACCCAGGGATTACACTCTGTGGCTCTTTTCCGTTATTCCAGTCATCCAACATTTCCAACATGCGGAGCTGCAGGATTCTGTTTTCCTCAGCAGTTGCTGACTCGGGCGTCAGGACGGCCGAGATTGAACTCTCCTCGGAAACAGGAACTGTCGGCAAAGGAATTTCTGAAGACATCTATATGCTTCCCTTTGATCTTGTGAAGTAAGTGTGAATACTCCCTCTCGACTTAACAACGGGTAATTGAACACTTCCTTTCGACCTCGTGAAGTATGAATGTGAGGCCAGACCTCCACCAAACCAAACCACCTTTTCTAAAAACCTGGAAAAAATGCTCAGCAGCAAGCAAACAGTTAGTTTGAAACAAATAACAGATAGGTAATCGCACGTTGGGGATGATGCACCTATACAGTTAAGTGAATTTCTACATGTTTGCAATGAAGGCATGCGTCATTCCGGCTTCTCTTTAGGCTTTCCTTTATTTATCATCATTTTTTCTTTCTTTGCTTTTTCTATTATTATTGTTTTCATTATTTGCAGTTAAAAATGTGACCGGATCCGATGAGGATTGCCTACGTATCACGATGTCGCGTGAATCAGATCATTACGTAGTTCAAAACAGATGAGTGTAAAAGAAGCACATATTTTATTACTGAAACAATCTATTACAAACTAACATTTTTGAAAAAAGGAAAATAACAAGCCTTGAAACAAGTACAGACTTAACAGACTAATACACCTTGATGCAAAAGACGGACAGTCTCAACCTATGAATACATTAAGGTTCCGAGAATTGGCGCCCGTGGGGCATCGTTCGGCCTTGCCGTGGTCTTAGGTGTGAGTTCCCTTTCAAGTTGTTCCAACTCATGCATGGTTTGCTTGACATAAACCATCACTGCCGAGAGAACGGTAATGCTGGTCATGTTTTCACACCGTAGACATCTTCTGATGATGGCATGGGCAATGGTCCTAATCTTATCCCTGGTTTGCCTTTTTTCTTTGAGTAAGTGCTCTATTTTATGATTACGGGCTGTCATAACCCGAGAATCCTGGAGGCATTGATTTTGCCACTGCTGAATTTCTACTTCCATCTAGGCTAAGAGCTCGCGGCAATGTCTATTTTCAACTCCCAGGGTTCGGGTTTGCTCAAACGCTCTGTCCACCTTTTCCTTCAGATTGGCAATGGTTCGCTCGTGATCCCTTTCCAACTGCCGCAGTTGCCGGTTATGCTTTTCTGTCCTTCTTGCCCAGTGTGCTTCGAGCCTTGCTATGGTATTTTCTGACTCACTCCGGCACTCCCCAATTTCTATCCTTAAAGCTTTTATCAATCGTTCATCCGCCCGGCTCCTTTGCTGGTTATCAGCATCTATCCTCATCTGTTTGATCTGGGCCCTAAGCATCTCGTTTTCCTGGGGCAACCTGTTCTTTTCTCCCAGATCGGTAGCAACTTGCACGTTGTGCTCATATTTCAGACCTTCAACTTGTTGCTTCAACTTGCTGATTTCGGTACGATAGCCTCTTTATCTTGCCAACCAATCCCACTGCTTTTGCGACGACTCGGCGAAATTCAGGATGTGAGGTCTTTTAGCCGGCCTTTCGTGTTCAAGTTCTCTTCTGTACCATGCAAGGTAACTTGGCTCCATTTCACTTTTGGCCCGATCCTGCACACAAGTATCTGCTTTCAAATATTGACATCCGTTCCAGATCTGGCGAATTTTTGCTTCAGGAAATTGTCCGTCAGGGCTTATCTCAATTGTTTGAGCACTAAGATCTTCCTCGTGTGGTACTATCTGGCATCTTCCGAGTTGTCTCAAGACTTGGCAGGGCGCGTAAGATTGAATGCTCTTAAGTCCCATCAGTAGAAAGTGAGTTCTGGATGCTGGCATATACATGACCTCATCAACAGGCAACCATCCCAGTGTCCATTGTATTTGGCTGGCAGTGAGAGTCTGAAATAATGAAGTCCATGCCATAACTCCTTTGGGCAGACTGATCTTTTTGGTTCTTGTGTAAAACTCTTCTATGCAAGTTTTCTTCGAGGAACCATGGCTCAAAAGCTCGGAACGATGGCAGAGATGTTCAGTCATCCATATTTGTAACAGCAAGTTACACCCTTCGAAGAAATTCCCCCGGCTTTGCAGGCTGTGAGAGCTCGAAAGATATCAGATACCACCATAGGCGCGAGAGTACTATCATTCTGTGTGAGCAAAGTACTGACGGCCCCAGATATTTTCAGATTAATATTTCCGTCTTTCCTCGAAAATACCAGAAGACCCAAAAATGTTATCATGAAAGCCACCCGTCTGTGCTCATCCCACTTCTGACGACTACCTTTGTTGCATAGCTTGTTAATCGGATTGTTGAATCCTCCTACATGACCATACCTGTCGTATATGAAGCATGGATTACAAAAACCGGCGGCCAAATCTTTGTTATGGACCATCCTGGGTATTTTTAGTGAGTTTAGAAATCGATGCACCGTGACAGCTCTTGGGGCAACCAGGTATTTTTGCCTTAATGGAAGTTCAGCATTTCCAATGTACCCAGCCACTTCCTCTAGAGTCGGGGTGAGTTCAAAGTCGGAGAAGTGGAAAACATTGTGCGCTGGGTCCCAGTAGGTGACCAAGGCTCTTATGATATCTCCCCGAGGCTGAATTTCCAATAAACCCGTGAGACCTTTCAGATATTTCTTGACCTCATCTTGCCCTTCAATACCTAGATCATTCCACCATAGCCGTAACTTGACAGGGATTTTAGTCATTATTGAAAAGTGTTCATTTTGCATTGTGCTCATCCTGCACATTTATTAAGGTGACTTTAAGCAAAAATGATTTGACTCAGAAAAAAATATTTTGACTATATATTATTTTTTATTTTTTATTTTAAAAAAAAAGGAAGATCCGATTTTCGAACACGGCCTTTCAGCACTTCGGGGATGGAGATTTTAAGGATGTGAGAGTCAACCGATCAAAAACACTAAAAGATGACGGAAAGTGGCCGTTTATGCAAAATCAGCCTTCCGCCGTCCCTTTCGGGAACATTTGGCTATTTTTGACAAAACAATCACTTGATTTATTTATGACTCTCTTTTTTTTTAGTAATGAACCAGCATGGGGAACACGGCCTCACAGAGCCTCGGGGACGAGGATCCTAAGGTCGTTGGGCAATTTGGTCGGAAAAAAGTAAAAATGACCAATAATGGCCGTTTGTGCAAAGTCAGCCTTCCGGCGCCCCTTTCAGGAACATTCGGCTATTCTTGACAAAACGGCATTACCCGACTCATTCATGACGAAATTAAAATTCTAACATTTTGGCTATTGGAAAAAGGGAAGTTGGGCCCGATGAGTGTTGCCTACGTATCTCACACCCTATGAGAATCAAACTGGCGTAGTTCGGGCCATACCTGTGTAGAGTAAATAAACTAAAACCCCTTCTGAATACAATTTTTTAAAGAAAAGGAGGAAAAAATATTTTTCTGGATTTTTTATATTGTTTTTTGTCTTTTTTTTTTTGAAAAGAGATGAAGACTAAAGAAATATTTTTTTCTTTGAACTCTTTTTTTTTACCCTTTTTTTTTTGAAATTCGAAAATCTTTTAAGGAAGTATTCGGACTATTAGTCCGAATTTATAAAAGAGATACTACAAAAGAGACAACATATTTTTTTTTTAATTTTGAATTTTCCTCTTTTTTTTACTTTTAAATAAATATTTTTTTTTTGGATTTTGAAAGTGATTAAAAGGAAAAAATTTTGTATATATATATATATATATATGTTTTTTTTAATAAATCAAACTAAAAGACAAATTTTGTTTTCATTTTTTTTTAAGAAAATTCCGGCAAAGTTTTGACACTACTTGGACATTGGTTTTATTTTTCCAAAAAAAAAAGTAATTATCTCCCTACGCTGCTATTTTTCTTTCCTTTTTGATTTTTTTTTAGAAACCGGTCAGCATGAAGATCTGAAGCAAATAAATGCGCAAAACAAACGGGATGCAGCAGGATGGTCTTTTCATTTCAGGTTACCTGTCCTAGACGAACCCAACCCCTGTGTTGAGTCCCCTATGTCAAATGCAACATGATGAAAATAAGCGTTCCTACTAGGGATCCAACATGAGGTTTTGTTATACTAGGTTTATAACCTGGGTATATGTTCTAGACTGTGTACCCGAGCGGACAACTCGAGTCGAGGAGGGGGCTACGTACCGGGGACCCGCGAGATCGTCCGGCTTTGTAACTTGTCCGGCCTCTTTCTTATTTCAGGTATTGACACTAACAGAATAGGGAGTCTCGACCAGCGAGCTTCTCCCCGGAGGTAAGAAGAGAAGGGTTTCGGCACAGTTTATATACAGTTCAGATAATATCAAAGCGGTAAAATCAACATTTGGCACATTATGCAAAAACATGTAATAAAGATCAGATAATAAAGCCAAATATAACAATTATTCTAAGCTCGAATTCTGAACCCTGAACTAACGTTCTGGGTTCAAGTCCCCAGCAGAGTCGCCAGAGCTGTCATACCTCCTTTTTGCGTGCCTACCCCGAAGGATAAATGCGCGAGGGAGTTTTTCCAATTTAAGTGACAATATTCGAAAATGGGATTATTTATTTATTTCAGAGTCGCCACTTGGGAAAGGTTTGGCTTTTGGTGTCCCAAGTCACTGGTTTATCTTGAATCCCGAATCGAGGAAATTTTCGACTTCCCAAATGAAGTCTGCGAACCAGAAATTCTAAGTAAGGAATTCTGTTGACCCGAGGGAAGGTGTTAGGCACCCTCGAAACTCGTGGTTCTAGCACGGTCGCTTAAATTGTTATAATGGCTAAATATCTGATTTAATACATGTTATGACTTGTGTGCTTTTGTTACGTTTAAACCGCTTTTTTTTTTATAGAATTGCAACATCGTGAAAATGCATCCCGAACCACGTCACAATCAATGCGCCCGTGGTTGTTAATACATCGACTTCGTTGAGACTTGGATTTGGGTCACATAAATGCGCACCCGGATTTGAGAATGTAATTTAGTTGGATCGCGCCTAAAGAGTCTAACGCATTATTATCTTTGAGGAAGGCAGTGAAATTCAATAAACAAACCATCCAAAATTCTAAGTATTTATTAAGATCAATTATTGAGGGCCCCGCAATTCGTATTTTTTATTTGGCGAGGCTCGTCTCATTATTTTTTAAAGGATAATCTTAGCATGACTACACTTCCTATTTTTTTTTTGTTTTCTAAAAATAAATGAAAGAAAATACATGCTAATTAAATTACATGCTTAGCCAATTCTGGCCTCTTATTAATTATCGGACTAATTATTTACGAGGGGGGGAATTGTTTCAAGCCTTATTCCATGAGCGAACATGCTTTTAATTTGACATAAAAATTGTATACAAGATTAATAAAATGCTAAACTCACGCTAAACGTTTTTCAAGTTGAGTTGAGACTAACTTATTTGAACTAAGTTAATGGAATTAACTACTAGAGGATGCTACTAATGAGATTCGAATATTATCCTACAAACTGCCTAACGGGATCCGATAAAATTAAAATTCAGAAGATTAAAACTACATTGTATTTGACAAGGTTAAAGCATTCTACCCTATACATACAACATATAGTTGAAAGGAAATTTAGTTATCACTATGCCAACTAACTCGTGCATTCCACAAATTGCATGATTATATCATTCGTACAACCAAACAACTGTAAATCACAATACTTAAACAGACTAAGCTTCAGTTAAGTACAAAAATTACCTACTGTATTATACTAATGAGTTACAACCTAACAAGTTACACAAATCTAACAACATCTACAAAGCTGTAATTACTGCAGCAGATGATTAAAATCCTTAGCGTCTCTTATTTCATGCTTTCACTGTTACATCAATGCGAAATTCTAGTGTGTACCTGGATGTTGAAATGCGAAAAGAAGAAGCAGAAGGTAGAGAAGTCAGCAGCAGTAGCAAAGAGAAATAGCAGCAGGAAAAAAAAAAGTGATAGCAGCAAAAGTAGAGCAGAATCAAACCCCAGATGGACAAAACAGAAATAGCCCAATGAAACAAGTACCCAGTACCCCAACAATCACACTCAGCAGACTCAGTTGGGACTCGGAAATACCAATGTTAATCAACAGGCCGAAATAGGTGAAACCGAAACAACAACGGAAAATAGTTTCTGATTCTCAAACACTCAAAGGAGGGACCCTAAGTTTTGACAGAACAAATAGCAGGTTAATGCTAATTTTCAACAGAAAAAAGGTGAGGAAAAACAGAGTTTTCAACTTAAATCAAGCAGCAGAGATTTTCTTTCTCTATCTCCCTTAATTCTTTTCTCTCTCCACTCCCCCTCCTTTTAGTTCTGAAAACCCCTCCCTTTTTATAGCCAAAAAATGACTTCATTCCCCCCAGCCTGTTAAAGCAAACTAGTCCAATAAAATACTGATCCCCTTCCATGTGAACCTTCTATTTTCCCACTCAAAAACTCAAAAGAAAAGTATTCCCCATGAGATTCCCCCTGACAGCCCTCTTTTCCTCATTATAAAGGTTTATCCTTTGTTAATTTAAGCAAGTATGGGCAGCATGAGTATGTCCTGACAACACATGCTGTCCATTTTACTCTAATTCATTAACAGCTGACAAAACACATGCTGCCCAAGGCCTAAAGTGAGTAAACATGCTATCAATTTAAACCAAGGTCTGAAATCTATCCTAGACTGCAGCTATAAATCAATCCTTAAATATTTTCTGACTTAACTTAACAGACTAACACACATTGACAATCAATTCTCAGCTGATTCAACAATGCCTCAGTAAATCAAATTAAATAGCATGAATCAAATTAACTATCATTCCAGACTGAAACTAATTGACGACATATATCGAATCGACTACGCGAATCACAACACATACAATCAAAGCCAATGATCAGAATCCAACAGTATTAACATGTGATTCGAATTGTACTGACCAAAACAAAAGGTTGCCCTGAAAACTAATTAATTGAACCAAATTCAATTTAAGTCAATTGTATAGTTTACAACCATACACCCAATTAGTAAATGAAGAAAAACTTGACCAAATGAAAGGTCCGGGCAAATTGGACAGAAAAGTCGACACAAAATGAAAACAAATCGAAATGACATTTAAACACATGAACAAACATTAAGCAAAACAAACAACATGAACTGGCAAAGAAAAGAAGAAGAAAATACCTTAGAGAATAGAAAATCAGATGACCATGTCTCGGATTTTGACTCGAACCTCTTTTGGGGTTGAACGGACTTTAATCGAAGTGTTCTCAACTGAGAATACTTCGATTAAAATCTATTAGACCTCAAACTTCTTGTTTAAACGGACAAAAACTCGGATTCTGGACTTCTAGGGTTCCTAGGGCAGATTTGGGATTCAAGTTTTTCTGGTTAGATTCAGACCAAACCAAGCCTGGTTTGGTCACGAGGGAGGTCAAAGGAGTGCCTGACATGGATTTAGGGGGGTTTGGCATGGGTTGGGGTCCGGCTCGAATCTTCAAATGAAGATTCGAGACGGTGGGGGAAGATTCGAGACCTACGGTTAGTAGATCTGTGTTCAGGGGGTCGAGGTGGCCCAGGGGTGTTAGTCTGGGGGTCACCGGCGTTGTTGCCGCCGGGTTTACGGTGAAGGGGGGCGGCGCTAGTGTTTCGTGGGGTTTGGGTCTGGTGAAGGAGACGACCTAAAGGAAGGGGGGGGTCTGGCTTAGAGGGCGTGAGGGTAAGGGATGAGGGATTATATACGGGGTGGGTGAGTGAATCCAAACCGTTGGATCTGATGAGATCAACGGTTTGGATCACTTTAACTATATAAAACGGGGTCGTTCTGTCTCAGAGGGGGTTGGGTCGGTTTTGACGGGAATGGGTCAGGCTAATAAGGCGTTTGGAGACCGTAGGATTAAACAAAATGGACGGCTCTGATTGAAAATCCTTATACGGCGTCGTTTGGTTTAAAGCGGGAGTTGAATTGGACCATTAGATATGTCAGATCAACGGTCCAGATCTGGTAGGCCTCGGACGACGTCGTTCGATGAGGCCAAACTGGACTGGGTCATGAAAAATGCATTGGGCCTGATTCTTGGTCTCAATTTTAAGCCCAAGTCCGAATTCCTTTAATTTTAAACCCCTTTCTTTTCTTCTTTTAATTTCTAAAATCCCAACTAATTTGTAAAATAAAACTATACAAATATTAAACAAACAATTATCACACACATTAACATAAAATCACTTAATGACAACAAACAGAATAAAAGATGCATATTTTGTGATTTTCCTTTTAATAACCGAATTATGGTTTGATTAATTCCTAATAGTAGAACGATATCCTAAACTTACATACGACATATATTTTTGTATTTTTTTGTTTGATAAGACTAAATAATCACAGACAAAACTACAAATAACTACCATATATGCCACGTAAGTTCCAAAATTGTACAGCAAGACCATTTATTATTATTTTTGATTTCTTTTGGAGTAATTGTCGTGTAAACAAAAATCACGTGCTCACAATAACAAAAAGTAGGGCCGAGTGAAAAAGGGTTCTTTAAGGACAATGTGGGGTTTCATCCACAGTTAAGTGGGGTTCATGAAGTTTAAATTTGAGGTAGATTAAAGATGTTTTGGGATCCACGGTGAGGGCCTATAGTCCTTTGACTTGTAAACCATTACTAGTGATTTCTTTGGCTGTTTTATATGTCCTGGAGTCCTTCAGGAACCATGTGTAGTCCAAGAGGGAAACAATTTGGCCCACACATATAGTTCTGATGCGAAGACAATTTATACAATCTATTTTCCGAAATTCTTGCTTCTGACACTAAACCCTTAATTCACCTTCCGTCTTCCTTCTTGTATTTAAATATTGTTTCAGTTCAGTTTATTCTTTTTCCCACAAAAGGGATTTGTTTTATAATTGAATGGTCTATGAGCAAAAGCAATTCGTGTAAAAAATTCCATCAAAGAATCGCACATGAAACCTGTATAAAGAGAGCACAAAGTAACGATCTAAATACTCCTTTTTGGAACCTAAATTTGTTTATCAAATAAAGAGGTCTGCTCCTAAAAGAGACCAAATATCATAAACATGTATCAACACTTAATGCTGTATATGGCCAAAATGGGGATTGCCCATTTTTTTCGACTAACCAAGGCTGGAACGTGGTAGATCAAGTATGGATCACGATTTTTAGCTATGGTGCGTGGTTGAGTTATCGAGACCCTGGGACCGATTAAGCTCGAGGTCGGCCAAGATCGAAACCAAGTAAGATGGAGATCAAAGCTAAGTCGAGTAACAGAAAACTGAGATATTTGCGATCTGCCAAGGATCGTGGCGAGAATCTCGGCACGAATCAAGTCAAGACCGGTTGTTCAGCCAATCATGAGATTTTCTCCCATATTTAGATTATACCTTAAGTAGAATTCCTCTACTATATAAAGAGGGTTCTAATCATTTGTAAGACATCTTACATTGACGCATATCAAGGTAATATAATATTTCTCTTTTTCTATGGTTTATCAATTTGTTGTTCTTTAATTGTTCTTACTTTACTAAGCTCGAGGGGTCATCAGCTCGAGGGCACTGTCCAAGCATTGGTTTGTTTTACATTCTTGTCAATTCCCATCACTTATCTTTAAGTTAATCAATTGATATTAGGTGAAATCATGTATCCTTAAAACCACATTTTAAGTTTAATTGGTATCCAGTTTTTAGGGTAAATAGTTTGGCGCACACCATGAGGCTAATGATAATAGTGATTGTCTGGTATTAATTCTCATAGCACACACTACTTTACGCTTGTTCTTTGTTGTTTTTTGATTTCAGGATCAACATGTCAAGTCACAAGCAGTACCCACTCACGCCGACAACGGCCTCCGTTTCCATGGAGAAAATGACAACGTAGCCGCCCCAGGGGTCGAAGAGCCTCATGCTGGAAACGGATTAAATTAGGAGAAAAGAAAATCAAGGTGAATGATAAAAAAGTAGAAACATACAACCCCCGGGTTGACCAAATACCGGGGGCACCACCGATTCTAAAGGGTTTGGATTCGAAGAAGTTCGTGGAGAAGCCTTTCCCTTCAAGTGCGGCTCTGAAGCCCATCCCGAAGAAATATCGCATGCCAGAAATTTCCACATGTTACTTTTTATACATGTGCCATTAAGGGAAATGACTTGGAAGATGGCGAGATTGAATCCGTGTTGCTGAAGAAATTCGGATAAACTCTATCAAAGGGTGCCATGGTATGGTACCATAATTTACCACCTAATTCTATTGATTCGTTTGCTATACTTGCAGATTCCTTTGTAAAGGTGCATGCTGGAGCCATTAAGGTTGCAACTAGAAAGTCGGACCTATTTAAGGTAAGGCAAAAAGACAATGAGATGCTCAGGGAATTCGTATCTCGATTTTTAATGGAACGGATGGACCTGCCACTGGTCACCGACGATTGGGCTATTCAAGCCTTCACTCAAGGTCTCAACGAACGAAATTCCATAGCTTCACAGCAGTTGAAGAAAAGTTTGATTGAGTACCCAGCTGTCACTTGGGCCGACGTACATAATCGATATCAGTCGAAGATCAGGGTCGAGGATGATCAACTGGGGAATCCTTACGGTTCTGTTTATCCTAACATGCCCATGGATAGGATCAAAAGGGACATCGATCGAGAGCCAAGGTCGAATAGAGATAGATATCAACCGTATAACGGAGACCATAGAAGCAGCGGGTCTGGGCATAGCTTCGCACAAAATGAGAGGAGAAGTGATCGAGGTCAAAGTTCATGGGGACTTGATACTGAGGGATATCACGTTAAATATCCAAAATCCAAGTGAAGGCACGACCCCATTCCAATTCTTTCTATTTTTTCCGACTAACACTTGTAGGCTATCGACAAGGATCGACACGAAGCTTTGGATCTTAAAGAACGCATTGCACTCTTTTTTCCTTAGACTGATTTTTGTCCCAAATAGGTTTTTCCGGTGAGGTTTTTAATGAGGAAACCATTGTTCGTGATAACTTAGAGCAATTTAACAGTATCTGAGGTTCCCTACAATAAGCCTCGAGTACTGGGGGCATTACCCTCGAATGTCTGCTTTGTTGCAAAGAAATTACTTAGTGACAGCGGGGTCTCGATACGAAAATGTTGTAAGGATCAAACTGTCAAATGAACCATGCCCATATAGGTTACTCGAGCCCTAACATCAAATATGCACACATGTATAATCATCTATTGAGAGAAGTATTTTTCCTTGCCGATATCTCGTACCTTTTGAAAATTTTCCTACTTCATACTCTTGATTTATTATGTGAATAAGCTTAAGGGCCGATTATGATGGAAATTCGAACAACTAACCCTACGCTTAAGAACTGCCATTCGAAAAACAAACGAAATCAAACTACTAAACTTTCGAGACCATAAGACCTTAAAGTAGACCCTCAATTTTATAGGCCCTGGCCACCCCACTCAGGGACCAACACTTCAGGCAAGGTCGAAGTGAGACGCAAAATAAGCCAAAGGTGTAACATCCCGCACATTTGGATTAGGTATGAATAAGTTAAAGGAGTAGAAAGGTTATATTTTGGACATATGAAGTCCTATCAAGATGATTATGGGTGAAAATAGTTATTTCAAAATCAAGATGGAAAGTGAGGTGCATAAGATTCGACAAAATCGACTAAGTTTGCAGAAGGTCCGTCTTACAGTAGAGTTTAGTGAAAATGTATAAGGAATTTGGGAAAATTCAAAGCATGAAAGTTATAGGTTATTGAAATAGATTTTCGACGATATATTGTGGAGCCCAAACGGAGCTCTGTGCAAAATGTTATGCCCGTTTTACAGAATGGTATGTAACCACCACGGTCCTGTCGCTTTTTACCGCGACCGCGGTGGTGAGGCTGTGTCCCAGCGATTTACCGCGGTCGGGACCGCGGTCACGCCTACTAGGATGTGGTGTATGACTTGGGAAGTCATCTTTTTAGCCCTATTTCGTCCCCCACAGCCCCAAAATATAAAAACTTGCCCTAGAAAAGAAAGCTCTAAAAAACCTAACTCCTTAAGGGTCCCTCCACCACCCAAAGTAAGTTCTAATGGTGATTCTAAGTTAATTTTAATTTCCCCATATCTTATTAACATGGGTGAACCCTCCATATCATTAGATATTCGATTGGGGCATCATTGTTGAGAGAAGAAACCCTAGAATTCGAATTCAAGAAGATTGAACGTCAAAAGGTAATATCTTCACCCTCTAATTGATTCTATCATTGAATTAATGATTATAGACTCTAGTTCATGAAATATGAGTTGATGGGTTTGATAGAAAAACGTGAATGGTTATAGATTTGGGTTGTTGATTGTTGATTATTGGTTAAGGGTGTTGTTTACCATATGGGTGATAAAGAATAATGTTGATTATAACCATTTGAAACTTTAAAATTTATTTAGGAGCAAGAGAATGGGTTATTGGGTGTAGAAACACCATTAACAAGGACTATGAAGCTTTATACCCCCAAGTGTTTGAGAAAATGCCTAAGTGACCAAAACATGAGTATTATTGCTAATATGGAATCCCTTTGACTTGTATTAATATAGATTAAAGTTGAAAGGGTTGGTGAATGTTGTATTATGCTCAAGAGCAGGAAGTTAAGGTATGTGAGGCTAACTCTCTATGTTTGGGAATGTTAATGATTCTCCCTACACTACGTTTCTTTCACGACGTATCAATTGCCTTAGAAATATTGTTAAGCCTAGTTCCTTAGATAGTTGTAGAACTTCTATTCTCTAGCTTCATAACTCGTTCATGACTTTCATTCTGAACGTTGTGAGCTCATTTCGTATTCAATATAGACTTGGGTTTGATGTCCCTAAGTCTCAGTATAGCTTTACTCAGCATGTCATAAACAGTTGAAGTTTCAGTGTTCATAATCAATTCAAGAATACATGTCTCATTCTAGTCCTATTCAGTATTCCAGTATTATGTAACTGAGTATGATTCAGTATTCAAGTATTATGTAACTCAGTGTGGCCCAGTATTCCATTATCATGTAACTCAACATGATTCAGTATTTCACTATTATGTATCACAGTATGATTCTCAATTCCTAATTTTAAGTCCCTGAATGACGAACACCTGTATTTGGGCCTGAGGCCGCAGTTTATGCTATATGCATCTTTGGGCCCGAGGCCACAGTTTATGCTTTATACATTTTGGACCTGAGGTTGTAGTTATGTATACGTATACTTGGGCCTGAGGCCGCAGTTTGTGCACATATATATATTGGGCCCGAGGTCGTTACCAGTTACCAGTTATCAGTTCAGTTATCATTTATCAGTTCAGTTATTAGTTATCAGTCCAGTTATCATTTATTAGTTATCATTTCATTTATCAGTTATCATTTCAGTGATCAATTATCAATTCTCAGTTATCAGCTTAGTTTCAGTTTCAACATTTATAATTCTTTCTTTCAGTTGCTTTACATACCAGTACAATTCAAATGTACTAACGTCCCTACTGCCCGGGCCTGCATCTCACAATGTAGGTAATGATTTACAGGTCGACGATTCAGAGCGCTAGGATTCTCGTACCAGCTATTTGGTGATACTCAGTTCTTTCGGGGCATTATCATTACTTTACAACCTTTCAGTATTTATAGATAGTTAATGTTTTCAGTATTTCTATTGAGCCTTCATAGATTAGAGTAACAGCTAGACAGAGTCACAGGCTTTTCATATTAAGCTATTTTGGCAACAAACATGTTTCAGAACTGTATTAGTATTTCCACACTTTGATTTATATCATTCAGACTTTCAGTATATCAGCATGTGTTAGTTTATCTTCCGCATTCAGTATGTTATGATATCACATGTTGATTCAGCCAGCCAGTTAGTTCGCTCGGTCACATGTAGTCAGGCACCGAGTGTCGTGCTACGTCCAGGCCCAGGTTCGGGGCGTGACAAAAAGGGTAAGATCCGAACTAAAGAGGCTACAGGCAAATTAACGTGGATCGGAGACGTCCAAAATCCGTAACAAATACAAAGGCCTAAGGGCTACTTCTACTTCAAGTTCGAGCAAGTCCTCACTCGATCATAAAAGCCTAAGGGATATCCTAACCTGAGCTCGAGAAAACTCTCACTTAGGGACTATCTATAAAGCCTAAGGTCTAACTTTACTTTGAGTTCGAGCAAATCCTCACTCAACTATAAAGCCTAAGGGCTAACTTCACTTCGAGTTCGAGCAAGTCATCACTCGATCATAAAAGCCCAAGGGCTATCTTAACCCGAGTTCGAGCAAACTCTCACTCGGGGACTATCCATAAAGCTTAAGGGCTATCACGCGGGGTTGAGTTATCGAGACCCTAGGACCGATTAAGCTCGAGGTCAACCAAGATTTAGACTAAGTAAGATGGAGATCGAAGTTAAGTCGAGTAACAGAAAACTGAGATATCCGGGATCGGCCAAGGATCGTGGCGAGAATCTCGGCACGAATCAAGTCAAGACCGGTTGTTCAGCCAATCATGGGATTTTCTTCCATATTTAGAATTGTACCTTAAGTAGAATTCCTCTACTATATAAATGGGGTTCTAATCATTTATAAGACATCTTACATTGACGCATATCAAGGTAATATAATATTTCTCTCTTTCTCTGGTTTATCAGTTCTTTAATTGTTCTTACTTTACTATGCTCGAGGGTTTATTTGCTCGAGGGCATTGTCCAAGCATTGGTTTGTGTTACATTCTTGTCAATTCTCATCACTTATCTTTAAGTTAAACAATTGATATTAGGTGAAATCACGTATCCTTAAAATCACATTATAAGTTTAATTGTTATCCAGTTTTTAGGATAAACAAATGCTACTTATTTCTAATAAATCCATGCCAACTCATGAAACAAAAATAAAACTAATTAAAAGCACGAGTAAATTATGAAACTTGTTGAAAATTTGCTTATGTTAATTGATTGACATTTTCTGATGCGTTGATTACGTACTAGTTTTCTTTTTTTTTGTTTTGTTGGGAGAATGGAATAACTTCAAGTAAAATTTGTTGAAGAACGAGACTCGAAAAGGTGAATAGTTTCTTGGCATGTGATATGAGTGTTCATATTTGGAGTAAGGTTGTTGAAAGAAGGAGTCATGTAATAAAGGGGATCATAAAGAGTGCCTTTATTTTCAAAATTAGAGTTATGTTCAAAGTAATATTTTTTAAATATGTATATATATATATATATATATATATATATATTTTAAAAATCAGGTCTCACCACATGTCTACGTGATTCCGTTGCCTTTGGGACTCTCAATGTTTAGCTTCAAAGTTGAAAAAGAAAAAAAAGACGCCCCCCAACCCACTCAAAAACGCCCATCCCAAGTAGTCTTAATTGCATATACTACTATATCAACCTCACAGCCTTGGATCCTAAAAGAGCATGTGATTTTTGACAAATCAGAAGATAGAGGTATGGCCATGTCCAGTTGCTGTTAAGTTTTTAGGTTTCTTTTAAGAATGAAAAAGAATAAATATACACTATATTAGCAGCTCCAATTACATCAAGATTCTTTTGGAGTACTCATTTTTCATTTTTTGACTTTTTGAAACGTTATCTTTTAAAGTTACCACCTTTTAACTAAAAATGAAATTAAGTCGTTGAAGTTACGTAATGTTCAAAAGTTCCCAAGTTGGATTGAAATTTCACCTTAAAAAAAAGGTGGAGGTTAAAAAGTTGTGGCCATAGTTAAAAGGCCTCCAACAACATGGTATAATCTTTTTACTTTCGAAGGGGAAAATTTTCAAGCAACTTACTTTTACCTTTCGAGCTATTTTCTTTTATTCGTTTTTTTCATTGGGGTCGAGAGACTGGGGTAAATTACTTTACGTCAGGCACTGTTTCATTCGTAATGAGTGGAATGGACAGAACTCTTCAATGCCTTCGTTTTATGACGATCAACAACACAGAGAGGCAAGCCAGTTTATGTCTGCTATACTTCTTTCGTTAATTGGGACCACAAGCATGTAGATTTGTCTACCCAAAACAATGATCAAACAAGAGATGAAATAGCAAAAGGGGTTTCAATTAATCTCCATTGAATCTACTTCAATTTACTTGAAAATTAAAGGTGAAAAAAGAAAGTTAAGACTGCCAGTACTAATTAATCTTCATATAGAAATTAAAATATAGGAAAACCTCAAATGACAATTGTAGTAAAGACTCCATACAATATGTTAAGTTATGTGAGCTGTCAATGCATAAATATTTTTGTACCATTAAGTTAAGTTTGACCTATAACAAAGTCATTGGCTTATTTAGTGAATCGGAAGATAGAATAAGAATCCGTTATATATATATATATTGAATATTTGTTATCTTGACAAGTGCGCGATTCTTGTAGGATGAGACTCGCTGATCCAATCATCATTTTCTAAGTGAAGGCTACGCTCTTGGAAATTGATCCAATAATATGTACGTATGTATGTTCTCTCAAAATATTCTGGCATGAATTCCAGTAAGATACAGTTTGGTAATGAATAAAAGCATAAAAAGCAAGCAAACATTCCGGAAGGAAAGAAAGAAAAGAATGAAAAAAAGGGAGCTGACACTTGTAGATTTGTAATAGTTGAATCCTAGCTTAACTTCAAGTAGGACTTATATATATTGAAAATATTAACGTGCAGTAAAGACGTTTCTTGTTATATCACGCAGAGTTAAAAGAAAAAATAAAAACTCATATCAAAATTTTATTTTTTTTGAATGGATTTGAAGTAAAAAGGGGTATTGTTACTTACTTGTTTCTTGCTGATGCTTTGCATTTGAAAACGATTCTCCCACTTAATTAGGTATGAATGACTCATGAGGAAAAATCTCTGGAACAACAACATATATGGGATCTCATGTTAATAGCTCCAAAGGATGAGTCCAAAGGGATAGCATGATCCAAACTCAGTATTTTAATTATTTCTGGAAAGAAATATAGAAACACAAATGAAATGGGATCAATGCGATCCCTTTGGACGCCTCCTTTAGTTGCTGGGAAGACCAAAGAATTTTCTGAGACGAATACTGAAGATTGTGGAAAGAGCACTCTTGAAAAAGGGTATAAGGGGCTATTGAATGAAAAAAGAAAAACAAAATCCTAAATATATAAGTACCCTAATTTTTGGTCTTGATCAATTGTTTCTCTTCTTCTTTAAACCCCTTTAATTTTCTATCTTGTTCTCTCTGTGAGTGAAAGGGCTAAGGAGGGAAAGAAGAAGGGGAGACAGAAGAAAGTGGTCTAAGAGTGACTCAATATAAAAGAAACCACAAGTACTCTAGCAACGACTTAATTTCATGTTAAAAAATCATGTAAAACACTTAATTTATAGCCTTTCACATTTTCATGGCAAATTATTAGGAGAATTTTTCCCCCTTCCTCTTCTAAGGATATTTTTCAATTAGTAGACCCCATCTCTTGCTAATCAGCCACATGGGAGAAAGATTTTACCAGAAGCGAGCCAGCGTCCCTCTTTAGCTATTCCCAACAACTTGGATGGTAATAATTAAATCTTAATTAATTATTGCTTTTCTCTGCTGGTAATTAATTATTTTCCTTCTTGTTCTTTTTTAAAAATGGTCCCATCCCATCCATCTTCTCCTTCCCATACACCAAACTTTCATAATATGCTTATTTAATAAGGAACATCAATATCCTATCTCTTTCTTTATACATACATCTAATTCAAATGATTACAAATTATAAAGAACAAGTTTAATTTAAGCTAAATATATAGTGATACCTTTATTATATTATCATATAATTGAACCTAAAATTAATATAGTAATAATCCGGAGAGATCTGAACATGTGGACAAGAGGCTAAGTATTCCAAATTTATGTTGGTCAAAGATTAGATGTTTGTGATTTGGACGGCAAAGACCTGCGGTTCAAGTTACCAATTTCAAGTGGTAAGATTTCCAATTCATATTTTTACCTTTTGGTCTCACTATATTTTCGTATTAATTAGGGGAAAATGTATGTGTCTGTCTGAGAGGAGAGAGAAGGAAAAGAGCAACACTATTAATTATATTTTGAGAAATCATGTCAGAAATCAATTAGGAAAAATGTGCTAAAACGAAGTTGTGCTTCTTAATTTCTGCTTCCATTATACACATACATATTTATCATGTCGTGGAGTACATAAATATCAAGATTTTTTCTTCAAGAATGATGCAAATACAACTAGAAGCATATATGCAGCGGTGGAGCCATGGCACTCGAGGGGAAGGGGGAGGACTCAACTCTCAAGTAGCAAAATTAATAGAAAAAGAAGGTAAAAGGTATACATTTAAAGGTTTATTCTTCGCCCAATAATTCAAAATATAGGAGCCTAAAAAATATAAACAAGAATATAGAAGGTTAGTGCGGAGGAATATGTATATGTTTCACAAATTATAATAAAGATGCTTAGCAAAATATCAAAATATAAAATTATTTGGAAACTTTAATTTCTATAATCAATCTAAGAAATTGTATATGCTAGCAATTAATGTAAAGCCACAAAAGTTGTAAACATTTATTATAATTAATTACGAGCCTCCTTAAACTTCGTAAATGATAAGTATATTCCCACAGATATAGTAACTTCATAAAACATATTCATATGAAAGAAATCCAGATAGATTAGCTAGGCACCTATCCATGTTACAGTTCAAGGCGTGCAATCACCTATTGGATTTTACATGCCCAAAGATCAACAACCCGTAGCAAGGTTGCAAGAAAGCCATTAACAGAAGCATCATTTGCTTGATCAAGCCGGTACTACACTCATTTCACAATACACCCAAAGAGAAAGTCCACATGCGACCTTCTTATCTAACTTTTTCTAAATCCAGCTCAATAATTGAAAAATATATTACTGTAGTTTTAGCGTCCCTTTCATGATTTGAGACTTTTTATAGGTTGGTATACTGTTATAAGGACTTGTTGGTATGGTTCAGTTAGGACTCGAGGGACTTGAGAGTGTTTCTGTTAGGTATTTGTCGTGATTATTTTAATGTATTTGGTTTTCTTATGTCCTGAAGGAAAGGACTACATATTTATCATAATTGAGTTTTTTTTTTCTTGGAAGAAAATTATAAATCTCCCATATTTAATTACTCCTTTTTTCTTGGAGGAAAATTTACTTCTATAAATTGAGGATTCTTCCTTCTCATTTAGTACATCCACAATGTAATTATAGGGGGCTTGAAAATCATGTTTCGGAGGAGAATTTTTGGGACAAGTGTTAGCCTGTCACTTGTGTGTGTCTCTTTGTGAGGTTGTTCTCTCGATATTTTGTACTCTTTTTTATATAGTGAATTGTCATCTCCGCTCGTGGATGTAGGTCAATTGACTGAACCACTTTAAATATTTGTTTCTCTTTGGTATATTTTTCTTTTGTTGTCTAATTTATTGTCCCGCATAATACCTGATTTTTTCGGTCCTAAAAGTTTCGGCATATTCTGAACCAAGTTGTAGCCGCTAAAATTTTTCTTGTACACCTCTTGGGTGATCGCGGCCTTGGTGCGTGAATGCGGTGAATAATGGCCAAGGTTTTAGTGCTATAGGGGAAAGGGAGCGCGACCGCAGTGGTTGTTAAACTGGTTAACAATTGCTATTGCAGCACCTTGACCGTGATCACATAAGGGAGGGGGGTAAGATGGGCTCTTACCTAGTATCGTGATGCTTGTGCGCAACCGCGTAGGGTCAGGAGCTAGTTCTTCATAGCGTTCGTGTGGCTATGTCGTGATTGGACTGAAGGACTGTGTCTGGTATAAATAAGCTGATCTCAAGATCTATTTCATTCTACTACCATTTTATGAATATTTCGAGCTCAGGTTTGGGGATTTGAGTTAGGATTTTGACAATCAGTTTGAAGCAAGTGATCTAAATAATATTTTGAGATTATATCATGGCTAGCTATTAACACCTAATAAACATGGATTTCACTGGTTGGATTTGTGAAATTTAATAGCCTGTTTGGTCAAGTTTCTTTTTGACTAAAAGTGTTTTTTTTTTTTTTTGCCAAAAGCATTTTTGACCAAAAATTGAGGTGTTTGGCCCAGCTTTTGGAAGGAAAAAAAGTGCTTTTGAGGAGAAGCAGAAGCAGTTTTGGAGAAGCAAAAAAAAGTAGTTTCTCTCCAAAAGCATTTTTTTGAGAAGCATTTTTGAGAAAAATACACTTAGAAGCAGTTTTTAAAGCTTGGCCAAATACTAATTGTTGCTCGGAAGTACTTTTCAAACTAATTAGTCAAACGCAAACTGCTTCTCACCAAAAGTACTTTTGAGAAAAGCACTTTTGAAAAAAAACACTTCTCAAAATAAGCTGATTTTTGCAGCTTGGCCGAACAGGCTATAAGTCTAAGACTTAAAATCACTATTTTGTTGATTGAACACCTAAATAGACTCCAGATGAAAATCTAAACATAAATTTGGACTCGTGAGGTTATGGATAACTCGGATTCAACTTTTTTCTGAGCTTGACCTATGGGCTCGTGGTTGTCCAATGACTTTGTTTGATAATGTTGAGTATGATTTTGAATAGATCGAAGTATGAGGAAAGACCATTCTTGAAGCTGAGCTTGGACCGACATAATTTAAGACTTTGACCTGAATGAGTAATTTTTTTCAAATTAAAACTATTTTACATATGCTACGTATATAGGATTACCATATATATGAGGTGACGAGTATATATGTGAACATAGATGAGGTGTATTGTTGCATGGGGTATATTGTTGCTACTTGTTGCATAACTTGATACTTGAGATTATCGACGAACAATATGTAGAGATAGACTCTCCTCCTTCTCTCTACAACCATAACATCCTATACACAAGAATCACTACCATGGACCCAACAACCACTAATTCCCAACCGGAACCACCAAATCTTAGCACCATGCACACAGACTCTCCGCCAACAAACTCTCAAGATACCAAATAATCATTCAAAAATACACTCCTTAACCAAAAACAAATACTTCACCTACCAAACACTAATCAAACGCCGCCACCACCCATTGATTTATCAAATGAAACAATAAGTGACCAAGAAAAAGAATTCTTCATACCTCTAACATCCACTGACAAATCTCGTCTCTACCCACCTTGGAAATCATCAGTAATAGTCAAAGTGTTTGGACGCAAAGTGGGCCATCAAACACTAAAAACCAAACTTCTCTCCTTATGGAAACCCACTGAAGACTTACCTCTAATACACCTTGGCTGTGATTTCTTCATAATCAAATTCCAGCAGGAGGAAAATAGGAATAAAGACCTACATGAAGGACCTTGGTTCATATTTAACCATTTCTTATCGGTCCGTAAATGGAAACCTAAGTTCATAACTTCAAATGCACAACTTACCTACTCAGCCATATGGATACGTCTACCAGAGCTGCCTACCAAGTTTTACGACTTTGAAATCTTACAAAGAGTGGGTTCAAAACTTGGAACACTACTCAAAGTAGATACATGCATATCCGCAACTACTAGAGGTCGATATGCACGTATACGTATTGAAGTTCCTCTAGAACGCCCAGTAAAAACGCATATATTCATTAGTAATCATCGTCAACAAATACTCTATGAAGGTCTCACTCTTCTATGCACACTATGTGGATGCTTAGGCCACAACAAAAACTCTATGCACACAAGCACACCCTCCCACAGCTTCTACCATTACCACAATTGTCTCCAACGCTGCTACAAAAACCATAACAACCATATCAAACAACAACCCCATTGCTTCTCACCCACCCTCAACTTCACATACAATACCTGCCAATGAATGGAAATTAGTCACCTTTCCACCAAGATCAAAAGCTAGCAGCCCTTCACGCGAGAAAGGAACTCAGCCACTATGTCCACACTCAACACTGGAACATACAAACCACCCACACGATGTCAAGACGGTTGGGCCACAACAAATTAATTCCATGGGCCCTATAGGTAAGTTCTCTAACGAACCACTCCCATTCCCTAACTCCCCTACTAAAGGAAAAGACAGACATACCCCTCCCCCCAAATTCTTTAATAATAAAACACTAGTTTTAATGGAGGAAAATATTGCTACTACTATGTTGTATTCCACCACTACCCAATCTGGGCCAGCATTATCGATTCTCAAACCCAACTCCAACTACCCTAAACCAGACCTAACTATCCAAAGCCCACCACATCCAGCCATCAGCACGCCTACTCATTATAATGGCCACCAATCACCAATCCCTCATTCCATGTCAAACCAATCCCATGCACAACTTAGCCATGTGTATAATACCACAGACGTGGAGGCCACCTCGTCTACTCCGTCAGAACAAGCCCCAAATTCTTCTTCCACACAACAAATAACCCAAACTCATGATGGCCTTAATAACCCTACTCTCCCAAGCCCACAACCACCATCACATCCTATTTCCAACCAAAACACTCTTCACCCAGCCCAACACCAATCACCCACATCCCCTACAACTCACTCCTGTGACATTACTCCTACCATCTATATATCACCAATTACCCTATCTAATCAACCGCACCCACTGACCCCTCCAAATAACCTAGCGATTGAAACAACCCCATTAATACCACTGTCACACCTCTTTTTTCCTACACCCGGAAAGGTATAAGGAGTTTTTCCAATTAAAGAACAATCAAAATAGGATTATTTGTTTAAAGAAATCAGAGTCTCTACTTGGGAGATTTATGGTGTCCCAAGTCACCAGTTCAAATCCCGAATCGAGGAAAGGGTTGACTCTATATTACAGTCCGCGAACCAGAAATGCGGGTAATGAATTTTGTTAACCCGGGAGAAGGTGTTAGGCATTCCCGAGTTCTGTGGTTCTAGCACGGTCGCTCAACTGTTATAATTGGCCTATTAACTGATTTTAATATATGTTTTGGCCTATATGCATTTTTTAACATTAACCGTTTTTATTCATTTTTAGGAATATTGCAACGCTTGTTAAAGCACGTCTCGAATCGTGTCACATAAATACACCCGCGGTTTTTGACATATTTTAACATTGTTGAGATTTGGATTTGGGTCACATAAATGCACACCCAAGTTTAGGAGGTGAATTATTAAAAGGACGCGCTTAAAGCAACTGCGCGTTTGCAATTTTGCGAGGGCCATGAAAATTTGCTAAATGGCGCGCCTCGAATTCTAACCAAAAGGTTTCTAAGCTAACTTACAAGGACCATAGCTTGTACAATTTGACTATATATGGCACACCTTGATTTATTTATTTTAAAAGGAATATTATTTGCACGGAAGTAATCATGAGCATTCTTGATTTCCTTGAAACTGTTACGAAATCTAGATTCAAAGTGGGCACATTAGTATTTGACTACTGTACTCTAAAATATGACATCAATTTCAACACATAATTTTCGATTTCACCCTTTATTTCTAGTTGTCAAATTGACTATGAAATACAATGACCAATAGAACCGGTGTTACAACTGTAAGTCATACAAACTAGTAACATCACAATTTTTGTTCCATTTGCAAATATTGCTTTTTTTCTTATCTCAGATGCTGAATAAGAAAACAGACCGTGATACTAAATATGCATACATGTTTTATATACCCTGCGCATCTCTTTTTTCTTAATTAACTAAACCAAACAAATTCATTTTTAACATGCATTATTGAACCAAGTTTGTTGTAACAAGTTATTCGATAACGGGCTGCCCAGAATGACATGTTTAACTTACAATTTGAAGCACAAACTAATTAAACCAAGGTTCCAATTTTATTTAAGAAACTTAGGACAAATAGGCTACATGATTAACCCAACAACCAATAAATATGCAAGCCATGTTCAAACCAGAGCTAGACATCGAGTGTAACACAGAATTTCAAACTAGCTCATTCATTTTTCAGCAATAGAACAGTATCGAAACCTGGGGAGACAGTCGATCCTCGGCCCTTTAGAGAGTTTGCATTCACTCAGTGGGAGGGCAAGATTAACTACAGAATTAATCTAATTAACATGCCAATCAGGCTTTCAATAGGATTCAAAACCAAGTAACATGGCTAAATGTCCAATTATACAGCGCCAAAATTTAATTACTAATTTGATTACACAAAATGTTACTCAACTTTTCAAGTCATACCTATGACCAATAAGCCCTATAACACATACATTGCATAAACCTTGCATATACAGATCAAATCTCAACCAACCCCAGATATCAATATCACATTCCAAATGAAAACTAAAACATATGATTGACTCAATGATATGAAAACAATGTTGCTTAACACTAAGTTTTTCATTTCGACCTTTAAACTCAAGATTCACATAGGGTATAATACAGAAGTGTACCTGAGATTGAGGGAACAAAAAAATAAAGAAGGATCAGCAATTTTTAAATAGCAGAAATCGACAGCAGCAACAACACAGCCCAAATTCAGCAAATGAAATCAGAAAATTGATTTACAATCCAATGGAACAGTAGTCATTAACACAATTTGATCAAAACCTTCCAAAAAACTAGTATCAAACCAACTCAAATACCATCACTGAACACTATTGTTTTCAGAACTTAAAAGAATCGGGAATTACTGAGGCTCAATGGTACTGTAAAGAGTTTTCAGCCGATTTATTGGATTCTTATTTCTTAAAAAAGGTCTATATTTTTTAATACTTTCAGAATATCAGAATGTTCTTCTCCTCTCTGTCCCTTTTCAGAATATATCTATGAACTCCTTAAATAGGCAATGGGAATGCCCTTTGATTCACAAGATGGCCTTTCAACATTAAAAAATTGATTCCACTCAACCCCTATGGAATTAAATTTTCCAGTAGTGAAATCTAAATCCTACCACTATAGAAGTTTCTTAATTAGGTGACTACTTTAAACTTATACTAATCAATTCTTATCAACATAATTAAACAAGAAGTTAAACGAAATTATTGAACTAATCCCAATTACCCTGACTAGGTGATTAAACGAGATACAATTTCACAGTCTTAAAACAAGCTGATATCCCAATTATATGAAACAAATCAACAAAACCAATCTTAAAGAAACAACAGTGAACAGAAATAATTTAAAGCAAAGAACTGATCGAATTTCAATTGAAATTGACCAGAAAAAGAAAAAGAGACGAGGAAGACGAATATCAGAATAATACCAATAAAATATAAATATAGAAAAAGAGACATAAACTCACCGGTCAATAGTAATTGAAAGAAACCTTCGAATCTTCATTTTTAAACCAAAATTTGACTTTAACTGTGTGTTCTTATCAAGAACACACGGCTAAAGTCAAAATTATCTTAAAGCATCAATAAAACTTGACTCTGCAATTTTAGGTTTAAAACTTAGATTTAATATTCGACAAGTTCTGGTTTGATTCAAGGGTAATGGATTGTGGATTAGGGAAGAGGGGAGTGAGGTGGCTTCATGGTGTTAATTTGGGAGGGGTTGGAGGCAGCGCCGCCACCGGAAGGCTAGGGTGAATGGTGGCGGCTGCTAGCTTAAAATCAAGATTCGAACCGTTATAAGGGCGTTCGAAGGAAACTAACTACGGATTATGAAATATGAGATCAAGGGTGTTTTGGGTGTATTTTCGGGGCGATTTGGAGTCGTCGCCACCACCGGAAGGCGGTGGGGAATGGTGGTGGCTGGTCTTTAGGGTTTGGGTGAGGAAGATGAGCGATGAGATGGGGGGGGTTATGAGGGGGCGGGGTCTGTTTGGATATTTATATACTAAGGTGGAATTGGATCCAGGCCGTTCGATCAAACGAGATCAACGACTTGGATCATCTGACTAAATGGAATGACGACATTTAGATACCTTTGAGACCGGATCGGTCTCTGATGTAAATGGGCTGGGGTCGGATACGGGTGAGGGGATGTGTTTTAGACCGTTGGATGAACAAGCTTTTACGGCTCCGATTAATTGAACCCAAATGATGTCGTTTGGTCGAGCAAAAAAAAGAAACGGACTGGGTTTGGCGGGTTCTGGGGTATTTGGGCGGGTATTGGAGTGGGTTTTTGTTTGGGCTGGGGATATTTTGGCCCAGATTTGATTTCCTCTCTTTTATTAATTTTTTTTCTTTTTTTTTCTTCCTTTTTCTTTCAAAAATTGAAACTAAAATCCTAATTAAATTATAAAACCCAAATTAGCTTTAAGAATATTAATTAACTTTAAATAATAATTATCATAAATAATTAAATACTAAATTAAAAGAAAATCACACAATTTGACTAAAACACAAAAATATGTTATTTTTTGTGAATTTTCATTTTTGTAAAACACCTAATTATTAATTAATGTAAAAATCAAATCCTAAATGTAGATGCTATATTTTGTATTTTTAATGCATTAATAAAATTAAACATGTACACAAACATATGCAAACTATCAAGAAAATCGCATAATAATTTCTAAAAATAACACATAATTAAAGAAAAGACCTAATTTTGGGAATTCTTTTGGAGTAATTCGTATGAGGAAAAAATCACGTGCTCACAAGTGCCCCTCTTTGCTCGGAAACACGAGCAGTTTTCGTGCAAAGATAAAGTGAGCGGATACGAGCAATTTTTGCCCGTTTGAATACCCCGTAGGAAGCATTTTTTGAAAGATTTGACCGAACCTCTGCTTCAAAGATTTTCTACATATCCTTGGCTATAAAGGAATCAGGTCAATGTAGTTCGGAAAGTTTCGGTAGCTGGGACTACCATGAAGCTGTGATTTCATTGTTACTGATGTTGCTGCTGATACTGCTTACTGACCTCCTTATTACACAATGACAAAAATGAAGAAGCTAGACTAAGCTATAATCTATGCTTTACAAAGATTTATTTTCAAACTTGTTCTTGTGACTGTTGTTGCCTCGTTAACTTGTACTTTCCTCAAAAGTTCCTTTGTTGCTGACTTGAAGTGTATTTTTGAAATGCTTTCCCTTTTCTCTAGGCGGGTACCCAATTGCTGAACCTTTAAACGTCTTGCTTTAACCATTGTTGCCCTTCCTCTGTTCTACAGATGGGCTCCGAATTACTTGAACTTGAATTGCTTCTTCCCTTCGTTCTCCAGGTGGGTTCCTAATTATTTTGAAATTTGAATTGTATTCCCTTATTCTCCAGGTGGGCTCTTGATTGCTTGAACTTGAGTTGTTGCTCCTTGTTTTCCAGGTGGGTTCCTGATTGACGAACTTGCATTGCTTCTTCCCTTTGTTCTCCAGGCGGACTCCTGATTACTTGAACTTGAACTGTACTCCCTTGTTCTCCAGGTGGGCTCCTGATTGCTGATACTTTAACTGTTGTTCCTTGTTCTCCAGGTGGATGCCTGATTGCTGATATTTCAACCGTCTTTCCTTGTTCTCCAGGTGGACGCCTGGTTGCTGATATTTCAACTGTCTTTCCTTTTTCTCTAGGTGGATACCTGATTTCTGAAACTTGGTCCATCTTCTTCTTGAAACTGCTTTTCTTTGACTTGTTCTCCCTCGTTCCTCCAGGTGGGCGCCTGATTACCAATACTTGTTCCAATCTTCCTTGAAACTTGATTTGTTTTCCCTTGTTCTCCAGGTGGGCCCTTGATTACTTGGTCATGCTCTGCTTTTTATCTTTAATTTCCTTGTTGTTCTTCCCTGTTCTTCAGACGGGCATCTGACTTCAGCAAAATAGACAAAATAAAAGAAAATTTTCTGCCCCAGTTTGGTAACCGGGCGCATCTGTGAGTGTTAATTGAATCCTTTTACCAAATATCTCTATCAATCTGCAAGCTATATCCTATTATCTAGGAGGGTCCTGAAAATCTCTAATGAAATTCCAATTTCAAAGCTATGCTATATTTTTAAAAGTTATGATTTAATGAAATTTATTATATCACATGGTCTTAAAACTTCATCCCATTATCCAGGAGGGTCCTGAAATTTCAAATTAGAGCCTATCTTACGAATGATGTTTTTATAGCTAAATTATACTCTCTTATAACAGAACTTACTTATCTAATGGAATTCTTAAAGTTACGTCCCATTATTCAGGCGGGTCCTGAAAATTCCTATGCAAACTTTGAAAATTTATATTCCTTTGGTGTATATTTATGCTATATTTATTCCTTATGATTGTTTTGGATTTTAGCCTAGGTCCCATTTTCCAGGAGGGTCCTGAGAATTTTGTGATCAAACCTTCCTGGTACTTGCTTTCCTTACAGAGGGCTTCCTGAAACAAATGTCATCTTTGCCCCTGTTTCAAATCAAAGAAAATCTTGTCAGTTTAACACGTGGTGGTTAGTTGTGGCATTCTTGCTGGGGATGGTTTTCTCTTTGCCATGCTTTGTTTCGACCGACTGCCTTGAACTGGTCGAGAATTGTTTTAACCTCCCAACTGATCCTCAACCACAGGATCCTCAACTGTTGTTTTTCACTTCTGACCCTTTTATTCAAAACCATATATCTCCCACGACATTACTGAACCATTTCACCGATTTAACCTTTGCTCACACTCTATGTCCCATTTTTCATCATATTATCTCTAGCATGTCCTAGCCGCATTTTGCTTTGTGCAATTTTGAATCTGGTAGTATACTTTGACATTTCTTCTTATTTGTTGAAACAAGGCTAACCTTGGAAGAGCTTTAGAGGAGTAAAATTATCAGCAATGAAATACAACGATTTTGAGAATTAAGAATAAAGAAGAAAATCCAAATTTGGATGACTGTTGGAGATAGGAAAAGAAACTTATTTGAGTGGAGTCACTGGCACCAATGATCATGGTATGCATTTTGGATTAATCAGCCCAGTCTATTTAACCACTCTCTTTTCCAATTGTTTTACTTTGTGCTCCAAAATTTCCACAACCCAATTTTTACTTTCCGCCAACTTTCGGACCTTGTTTGGCTTGCAGTGCCCTGAAGGGTTTTTACCGACAAACCTCTCTCATTTGTTCATTCCTCAATTCCTTGTCGCCTTATGGTGCCCGTGAAGGCTTTTACTAATAAGGCTCTCTCATTTTTATTTTCTCTCGGCTTTTGTCGCCTCATGGTGCCCATGAGGGTTTTCACCAATAAGACTCTCTCATTTTTTGATTTCTCTTTCTTAAACCAGAGTGTTGCCCCTGATATGAATTCTCTTTACATTGCTTGACTTGGCATATCTCGAAGACCGATCGGGAGGTCTTTCTTTGGACAACAATGAGAGTTCTTGGATATGTTTGGAAAGAAAAGGGTATAAAACGGGCTCAAGACAACTTCAAATGGGTTAGAATTACAAATTTTGGAATCACATTTCTTATTACAATCACAATTTATGCCCCAGTTTCTTGCTTGGGGATCTTTTGACTTTTTATTTTACTATGACCGAGCCGTGAGGCTGCCTACGTATCCCTAACAGGAATCAGGTCAAACGTAGTTCACAGCCGAATTTCTTTGTTTTCTTGTACTTTCTCTTTTCGCTTCTTTTCTTTTCTCTATCTTTCCTTCTCTTTTTTTTCCTTTCTTTTGCCTTTTTCTTTTCGTTATTGATTCCAAAAGAGGGGTATGAAAGAAACAAATAAGGCTCAAAAGGGGGAACAAAGGGTAAAATGTTTAGATAGCAGAACAAATTGTCTTCGTCATTTCAATCTTCGAAACAATGCCAAATACAAACAATCAACAATTATACCAAAGAAATCATACATAATATCTCTTGACTGCATCAGAATTGATAGCCATGTCTATGCATTTTCCTTCGATATCTGTTAAACATAAAGCACCATTAGACAATACTCTGGTCATAATGAATGGCCCTTGCCAATTCGGGGCGAACTTGCCTTTTGCTTTAGCCTGATGTGGAAGAATACGCTTTAGAACTTGCTGACCTACTTCAAACTTCCGGGGGTGCACCTTCTTGTTGTATGCTCTTGCCATTCTCTTTTGATATAACTGGCCATGACACTCTGCTTCCAATCGTTTTTCATCAATCAAGTTCAACTGCTCCAAACGGGTTTTGACCCACTCATCATCATCAATCTCAGCCTCAGCGACAATCCGAAGGGATAGGATTTCAACTTCTGCAGGTATTACTGCTTCAGTGCCATATACCAACAAATAAGGAGTTGCACCTATCGAAGTACGGACAGTAGTGCGATAACACAATAACACAAATGGTAATTTTTTGTGCCATTGCCTCGAACCTTCTACCATTTTCCGAAGTATCTTCTTTATATTTTCTTTGGCTGCCTCAATTGCTCCACTCGCCTTGGGATGATACGAGGTAGAATTGAGATGCGTAATCTTAAACTGTTGACATACCTCTTCCATCAAATTACTATTAAGATTAGCACCATTATCCGTGATGATCACCTTTGGGATTCCGAATCGATAAATGATATTTGAGTGAACAAAATCGACCACTGCTTTCTTGGTTACCGATTTGAAAGTTTGGGCCTCAACCCACTTGATGAAATAATCAATGGCTACCAGAATGAACCTGTGCCCGTTGGATGCTGCTGGCTCAATTGGTCCAATGACATCCATGCCCCAAGCAACAAAGGGCCATGGTGCCGACATTGTGTGCAATTCCGATGGTGGAGAATGAATCAAATCTCCGTGTACCTGGCACTGATAACATTTGCGCACAAAATTGATACAATCTCGCTCCATGGTGAGCCAATAATAACCTGCTCGAAGAATTTTCTTTGCCAGCACATATCCACTCATATGTGGTCTGCAAACTCCCGAATGTACTTCGGACATGACAGTCGTAGCTTGTCGAGCATCTATGCGCCTTTATAATCCAAGGTCTGGTGTTCTTTTATACAAAACTCATCCACTTAAGAAGAATCCACTTGCCAATCGTCGAATTGTTCTCTTTTGATCCCCCATGACTTGCGCTGGATATATCCCCATTCTGATTTACTCCTTGATATCGTGGAACCATGGTTCGCCATCAAGTTCTTCTTCTATCATGTTACAGTAAGCATGCTGATCTCGGACTTGAATATGCAGAGGATCGACATAACCTTTGTTCGGATGGTGCAACATTGATGCTAGGGTAGCCAAAGCATCGACGACCTCATTATGGACCCTTGGAATATGCCTGAACTCCAATGATCGAAACCGTTGGCAAAGATCATGCAAACATTGTCGGTACGGTATGAGCTTAAAATCTCGCATTTCCCATTCTCCTTGAATTTGATGTACTAAAAGATCCGAGTCTCCCAAGACCAAGACTTCCTGGATATCCATATCTACAGCTAGCCTTAGACCCAAAATACAGGCCTCATACTCAGCCATATTGTTGGTGCAATAAAACCGAAGCTGAGCTGTAACAGGATAGTGATGCCCTGTTTCAGAAATAAGCACAACTCATATTCCGACTCTTTTCATGTTGGCAGCCCCATCAAAGAAAGGTTTCCAGCCTGGTTCTTCAATTTGCTCTAGTTCATCGATATGCATCACTTCTTCATCGGGAAAATAAGTTCTCAATGGCTCGTAATCTTCATCGACCGGGTTCTCGGCCAAATGATCGGCCAATGCTTGGGCTTTCATCGCAGTCTGAGTCATATAAATGATGTCAAATTCTGTGAGCAAGATCTGCCACTTCGCAAGTCTTCCTGTTGGCATAGGCTTTTGAAATATATACTTCAACAGATCCAAACGCAAAATGAGGTAAGTAGTGTAGGATGACAAATAATGTTTCAATTTCTGAGCCACCCAAGTTAGGGCGCAACATGTCCTTTCCAGATGAGTGTACTTAACCTCATAAGCCGTGAACTTCTTGCTAAGATAGTAGATGGCCTGTTCCTTTCTGCCGGTGATGTCATGCTGCCCCAGTACACAGCCAAATGAATTTTCCAGGACTATCAAGTAAAGAATCAAAGGTCTCCCTAGTTCTGGCGGAACCAACACGGGTGGGTTTGACAAGTATCCTTCTATCTTATCAAATGCTTCTTGACACTCATCAGTCCACTTGACCGCAACATCCTTCTTCAGCAACCTGAAAATCGGCTCACAAGTTGTCGTGAGCTGAGCAATAAACCTACTGATGTAGTTCAATCTCCCTAACAGACTCATCACTTCAGTCTTGTTCCTCGGGGGTGGCAATTCTTGGATGGATTTGATCTTTGATGGGTCCAACTCGATGCCTCACCGGCTGACTATGAACCCCAGCAGCTTTCCGGATGGAACACCAAATGCACACTTGGCAGGGTTAAGCTTGAGATTGTATCTACGAAGCCTCTGGAAGAATTTTCTCAAATCCCCAACGTGGTCGGCCTGATGTTTTGATTTTATGATCACATCATCTATGTATACCTCGATCTCTTTTGTGTATCATATCATGAAACACAGTAGTCATTGCCTTCATGTAAGTTGCCTCAGCGTTCTTTAAACCAATTGGCATTACCCGGTAGCAATAAGTTCCCCATGGCATGATGAATGCCGTCTTTTCTGCATCTTCTTCATCCATTAGAATCTGATGATACCCAACATAGCAATCCAAAAAAGATCCAATATCACGCTTGGCACAATTATCGATCAAAATATGGAAGTTATCCTTCAGACTTGCTTTGTTAAGATTGCGGTAATCGACGCATACTCTGATTTTGCCATCCTTCTTCGGCACAGGCACGACATTAGCCAACCAAACAGGATATCGAGTGACCCGAATAACCTTTGCATCCAATTGCTTGGTGATTTCTTCTTTAATCTTCACACTCATATCAGTTTTGAATTTCCTCAACTTTTGCTTGATGGGAGGAAACGCTGGATAAGTGGGCAATTTGTGGACTACTAAATCAGTGCTCAAACCCGGCATGTCGTCATACGACTACTAAAAACATCTTTGTATTCGATGAGTGCTTTGATTAACTCTTCTCAGATCTTTAGCTCAAGATGGACACTTATTTTAGTCTCTCTGATATTATCTGTGTCTCCTAAATTGACAGCTTCTGTTTCATTCAGGTTGGGTTCGGGTTTTTATTCGAAGTGAATTAACTCCTTACTAATCTCTTCGAAGGCTTCATCTTCATCGTATTCTGATTCGTAGTCACAATCTACTTCTTGAACTATTATTTCAAAATCAGATTGATTTTTAAGACTGGGCTGAGGATTCCTCATGCATGCCGTGTCATTAGAACCAGCGTAAAAAGAACTGTACAAAAAAGAAAAGAAAAGAAAAACAAAAGAAAAACTATCAGGAATGATAAAGAAAGGGAAACTGCATTTCATTGAAAGATGAAAGATAACAAGGTTTGCACACTTCAAACACACTGAACGATAAAAAAATCTGGATTACAACCCTGGAATAACCTAGACAAACTGAAGGAAACTCAAAATAAACTACCAGGACTCCTTCCGAGTGGGGAGAGGAGTAGCCTTTCAATTGTTAAGCTTTGTTTTTGGCCTGACAAATTGCACTTCCGCGTTGCTAGAACCCTTTCCAATTTCCACCATGTTCACACTGTCGAACAACTTCTCAAATCTTTCAATTAACTCCTTGTCAGGATCAATCACAGAACTGGGAATTGCTGTTACTAGGCGACTTCTGGTATCGGACTTGACAAATAATTTGGAAAGACGTGGGACTAGCTTTGGAAGGACCCATGCCTTCTGTTTTAGCTTTCTGGCCTTTCTTATGTCTGCGACAGTGGGCTTGAATCCCAGACCAAATGTTCCCAAGTTTTCAGGAAGGGACACCGGCTATATGATGCCTTGCAAAGATGAGCCCAAACCTTTACCGAGTACAAACCATTCTTCAACATCTCATAGGCTACCATGACCGATGCGGCGGTTATCTTTGGATTTGGAATGTATCCAGAACTTTCTCTACCAACATCGTGTCAAAAACCTAGTAGACCCATGGTCCCTGGTCATCTTCCACTTCAATGACCGGTACAATGGCGTTGCTACGAGCGCATAAACTGTCTTCCCCATGCAAAACTATTTCTTGTCTATCTCATTCAAATTTGACTACCTGGTGTAGTGTTGATGGGATTGCTTTAGCGGCGTGGATCCATGGTCGACCCAACAACAAATTATAGGAAACAGCTATATCCAGCACCTAAAACTCCATTGTGAACTCAACTGGCCCTATCGTCAGCTCCAGCACTATGTCCCCAACTGAATCTTTACCTCTGCCGTCAAATCCTCGCACACAAATACTGTTCTTATGGATTCTCTCATCTTCTATTTTCAACTTGCTTAGAGTGGAGGGAGGACAAATGTTTGTGCTTGACCCGTTGTCAACCAATACCCGGGTCACCACAGAGTTCTCACATTTTACTGTGAGGTAAAGAGCTCTATTGTGCTCAGTACCTTCTACAGGCAATTCATCATCGGAAAATGTGACTTTGTTTGCTTCGAAGATTTTGTTGGCTATTTTTTTCAAGTGATTCACGGAGATATTATTGAGAACGTGCACCTCATTCAAGATCTTCATTAAAGCTTGACGGTGCTCATCCGAATAGATCAATAATGACAATAGGGAAATTTGAGCAGGCGTCTTTCTTAATTGTTTCACGATAGAGTAGTCCTGTAGCTTCATCTTCCTCAAGAATTTTTCTGCTTCTTCTTCAGTTACGACTTTCTTTACTAACGCTGGATTATCTTTAGCTCTTCTTAACTCCTCGGGAGTAAAACACCTTCCCGAGCGAGTCAAACCCTGTACTTCACAGATTTCTTCTTTGACTCCCTTCCCTTTGTACATCACTATTACCCGTTTGTAATTCCATGGAATATCCTTGCTATTGATTATTGGTAACTGGGTTACCGGCTTGATAATAACCTGATCTGCGTGGGCACCTTCTACGATTATGACGGGTTTGCTGGCCGCTCCGGGTACAACCACCTTCACCTCTTCCTGGTTTGTTGCAACCTTGCTTGAAGATCCCTTCTCAACTGCCACAGATGGCTCAACACTCTTTTTGCTCGGCTTGAGCACCAACTTCTCACCTACTGATTGTTCATCTGTCTTGACTCCACTAGACCGAATCATCATGACGGTCTGTGATGGCTTCTTGGGCTCTCCCTCCGCATGCACTATTTCGATCATATTTGCCTACTAGTGGGCTGGCATTGGATTCCTGTTAATATTGGGCGCCTCGGGATCTTGAACTTCAATTCTATTGGTATCAATAAGCTCATGTATCGCACTTTTCAAGTGCCAACATTTTTCTGTATCATGACCCGGAGTACCAGAACAATACTCACAGCTGACAGTATAGTCGAGATTCTTTGGAGGAGGATTTGGCAGTTTGTACTGTATCGGCCTTAGCATATCTAGTTGTTTTAGCTTGTGGAACAGACTAGTGTATGATTCTCCCAATGGAGTAAAGGTTATCTTTTTCTGCAACCTTTCACCCTTGAATGCTTGACTAGGCCGGAAACTTGGTCCGGGAGTGTTTTGGTAGGCTCGTGGATGTGGATAAGTATTTTGTAGGACGGGAGCACACCATTGAGTGTGGGCAAGAAGTTGGTTGTATGCTTGTGCATGGTGGACAGAAAAATGAGGTTCTGGTGGGGGATAGTAGTATTGGGGTGGATTGTGGTGATAAGTTTTTTGGTGGGTTCGAGGTTGATTGTAGTGGTAAGGTGAACCTCTGGATCCGGACCAAGTTCCTGAATCAACCATTGTTGCTTCCTCTCTCTTCTTCTTCCCAATCCCTCCTATGCCGCCCTGAATAGCCTGAGTAGTCGCTTTGATAGCCGAATAGCTCATGATTTTATTCGACTTGAGGCCCTCTTCTACCATGCCCCCCATCTTTACCACTTCGTTGAATGACTTTCCCACAGTTGAGACCAAATGGCCATAGTAAGTAGGTTCCAAAGCCTGTAGGAAGTAATATACCATCTCACTTTCCTTCATTGGGGGATCTACTCTTGCTTCTTGCTCCCTCCATCGGAAACCATATTCTCTGAAGCTTTCACTGTGCTTCTTCTCCAGTTTGGTCAAGGACAGTCGATCTGGAATGATCTCAAGATTGTATTTGAAGTGACAAGCAAATGCTTGCGCCAGATCATCCCATGTGTACCATCTTCCATGGTCTTGGCAGGTATACCACTCCAATGCTGATCCACTCAAACTCTGACTGAAGTAAGCCATTAACAATTCATCTTTTCCTCCCGCTCCCTTCATCTTGCTGCAAAAACCCCTTAAGTGGGCTACTGGATCACCGTGCCTGTTTTATAGATCGAACTTGGTCATCTTGAAACCTGCCGATAATTGCACATTCGGGAACAGACATAGGTCCTTGTAGGCCACGCTTACTTGCCCTCCCAACCCCCGCATGTCTCTGAATGATTGTTCTAAGCTTTTAACTTTCCTGAACATCTCCTCCTGTACGGTATTTTTGACTAGTTTATCAGCTTCTATCGGGAGGTCAAAGCGAGGAGTATAGGAATGGGTTTCTGGAGCTTTGAAAGTGGGCTATGAGGGGTAGTATTGGTTGTCTTGGGCCTGGAACATAGGCTCGCTAGGAGATTTGTGGAGGGTAGCCGGTGGAGGTTCTACAAAGACAGGAGTTACTGGTGGAGGATGGTATGGAATTGGTTTAGGGGGTGGAGATTGTGGTGTATGAGAAGTGGTGCCCAGGTAGTGTTGGTAAATGGGAAAGCTCGGGGATAGATCGGTGGTAGGATGATCCTGAGTTTGAGCCGGTGGTTGAGTGAAGGTAGGGTTAGCTGTGCAAGCGGATGACGGTTGTCCTTTAGCCCAGGCCTGATACATTTTGGCTATTTGTTGTTTCAATTTATACATCTTTTCTTTCATGGCGTTAACGTCCAACTCTTCTCCTTCGATGACACTGGTGTCTACATCTGGGATAGACATGATTATTTCTCCTTTGGATTTGGTTTGGTATGGGTGGGTTGCCAGTATGCTTAGGTGAACTAACTGCTTGAATTCTGGAATAACAACCAAACTTGTTAGTGATTAGAGTTTTAACAAATAAGAAACCACACATAGGAATGCAATGCACCTAGGCAATTAGTCATTTCTATCATGTATTTGCTCGGTTGCTTGTGTCATCCTGGCTTTTCCTGACCTTTCCCTTTTATTGTTACTCACGCCTATCTTTTATTCCCCTACCTTTTTTTTCTTTTTCCATTTTATTCTTTTCTTTTGGTTGTGGTTGAATCTTATGAAGATTGCCTACGTATCATGACCCCGCATGAATCAGACTGAGCGTAGTTCTAGGGTACAAGTAACAAAACCCCCCCTTTTTTTGGATGTTCGAATTTTCACAAAAAGAAACTATTTTGATTATAACGACTCAAACTAACGGACTTTGATGAAAGGAAAAACAAGCCAACATATTACAACAAAAGAAAATACAGGTTTGAAAACAAACTGACAGACTCAAATAGAAAGAAAATACAGACTTAAGTGAAAATCACGAATACATCAGTGCCTTGACTGTTCCTGGGGTCCACGGGACATCATTCGGTCTCGCCTCGGGCCGACGTGCTAAATCCCCTTGGAGGTGGTAGAGAATTTCCATTATTCGGTGGATAAAGGTCATTACAGTGGCGAAAAACATAGATCTAGGCATATCCTCACAACTACTGCACTTCATTGTGATGTAGTCAGCGATCTTTCTGACTCTCTCTCTTATGACACCCTTTTCTTGCAACAAACGCCCAATATGCCGTGCCCTGGCTTCCAAAGTTTGTTCGGCTGCTTGATTTTGTTCTTGAAGTTGTTGCAAATCTCATTCCAAATGTTTTCTTTCAGCCTTGAATTCTTTCGCCTGTTTGATCATTTTGTCCTCAATGGTGACGACCCTTTTCTTTAACCCCGCAACCTCATGGTCATATCTTTCTTTTAATTGTTTAACTGAGCGTGCTCGTTCTTCCACAATTTTAGCCAATTGCTTTCGAGCCCTGGCTAGTTCACCTTCTGCTTTGTTCAGATCAAAACTATATTCACCCACTTTCTGCCTCAGGTTATATATGAGATTTTCATCTTTGGCACTTCTGACAGGATTTTCTACCGCTATTTTCATTTTCTGAATCTGGGCTCGAAGGGCCTTATTTTCTTTGGTTGGCCTTTTCTTTTCACCCTCATCCACCGCTGCTTGTAAGCCATTCTCGAATTGAAGGTCTTTGACTCGCTATTCCAGCTTTCCTATTGTGGCCCTATACTCATTTTCTTTGGCCAACCAAGCCCACGGTTCTTGCGATGCCTCGACGAATACCTGGATGTGCAGTTTTTTGGCCGGTCTTTCTGGTTCGGCCCTTGCAGTATTCTTCTTTATATACCGGGCAATATATGTGGGTGGGACCTCGCCTCTAGATAGGTCCCGCACTCGAGTGTTCGTCGTCAAATATTGGCACTCGTTCTAAATAAAACGAACTCTTTCTTCATGAAATTGGCCGTCAGAGCTAATCTCAACCGCGTAAATACTGAGATATTCATCTGGATGCATCATCTGACACCTTCCCAATTGTCTCATCACTCAGTAGGGTGCGTAAGGCTGAATACCTCGAAGACCCATTAGGAGGAAGTAAGGACCAGTGGCGGGTATATACACAATTTCTTCAACAGGAAGCCAACCTAGTGTCCATTCTATTTGTCCCGTAGTGATGGCGCGAAGGCGGGCTATCCATTCTCCAAACCCCTCTGGTCACTTGAACCCTAAAATCCTTGTGTCGAACTCTTCAATGCAACTTTTCTCTGCAGACCCATAACTCATATACTGAGGATGGTGACACAGGTGTTCAATCATCCACATTTGTAGTAGCAAATTGCATCCCTCGAAGAAATCTGCCCCAGCTTTACAAGCTGTAAGAGCTCGGTATATATCAGATATTATCATAGGGGCAAGGGTGCTCTTGGCACTGGTAATTAAGACTTTGACGACTCCAGCCACCCGCAGATCGATATTCCCATCTTTCCGGGGAAACACCACAAGGCCTAAGAAAGCTACCATGAAAGCGAAACGCCTATGTTCATCCCATTTTGCTTGGTTCCCTTTGCTACAAACCTTGCTTTCCAGATCGTTAAACCCTCCTATATACCCGTACCCCCGGTATATAAAATGTAGAGTGGAAAAACCACCCTCCAACTCGGAATATGGGACTTCCTTGCTTATTTTTAACAAATCCATGAATTTGTGAGAGTTAACGGCTCTTGGAGCGATCAGATACTTATGCCTCAGACCTTCAGTACTTCCCATGTAACCTGCTATCTCTTCCAAGGTGGGTGTGAGTTCAAAATCCGAGAAATGCAAGACGTTGTGAGCCGGGTCCCAAAATGTGACCAACGCCTTTATGATGTCTCCCCTAGGCCTTATCTTCATCAACCCGGTGAGACCTCCCAAATGTAGATTGACCTTATCTTGCTCTGACTTGCCCAGATCTTCCCACGACATACGCAACTCCAAAGAGATTTTGTTCATAACTGTTACCGGTTCGTGCTCATTTTGCATGTTTATTAGGGTGTATAGGCAAAATTTAAGACTTATTTGACTCAAAAATAAAATTCACACACATTTTTTCAAAATAAAATAAAAACCCGGTTTTGTAAATACGGTCTTTGAGCACTTCGAGAACGAAGATTTTAAGGTTGTGTCGGCTAACCAACCAAAACTTTGAAAAATGACCAAAGGTGGATGTTCTCGCAAAAGCAACCTTCCGACGCCCTTTTGGAGACATTCGACTATTTTGACAAGAATGACATCACTTTAATTATTTTCAAATGAAAAATAAAATTTTTGTTATTTTTGGGCTATTTTTTAAAAAGGGCAGTTGGACCCGATGGTGGTTGCATATGTATCCCACATCCGGTGAGAATCAAACTGGCGTAGTTCTGGCAATTTTGACAAAACAAAAGACCAATTTTTTTTTCTTGAAAATAATAAAAATTCTCTTTTTGTTTTTTTTTTCTTTTTAAATTTTCGGCAGAGTTTCAGTATATTTTGGGATATAGGTTTTCAAAACAGGTAGTTACCTCCCTTAGCCCTCACACTGCTATTTTCTTTTCCAAACTCTTTCCTTTTATTCAAAAGCCAGTCAACATGTAAATTCGAAGCAAATAAATGCACAAGTAGCAAGTAAGATGCATCAGGATGGTCTTTTTCATTTTTGGTACACTGTCCTAGACAGACCCAACCCTTGTGTTGAGTCTCCAAAGTCAAAATGCACGTGATGCAGACAAACGTTCCTACTAGGGATCCGACATGAGGTCTTGTTATACTAGGTTTAAAACCTGGGTTTATTTGTTCTAGACCTGGCTTACCCGAGCGGACAACTCGAGCCGAGGGGGGGATGCATACCGGCAACCAAAAGATCATCCGGCTTTGCAACTTGTCTGAACCTCGTTCTATTTGGAATAGGACACTAACAGAAAGACGTCACGACCAGCGTGCACTCCTCAGGAGAGAGAAGAGAGGGATTTTGTAGCAGTTTATATATACAGTTCAGATAATATCAAAGCAGTAAAAAGTAACATTTAGCATATTAGGCCCAAACATGTAACTCGAATTTTGAACCCTAAACCAGAGATTCTGGGTTCTTGTCCCCAACAGAGTCGCCAGAGCTATCACACCTCCTTTTTCCTTCCCCCGGAAAGGGTACAAGGAGTTTTTCCAATTAAAGGACAATCAAAACGGGATTATTTGTTTAAAGAAATCAGAGTCTCCACTTGGGAGATTTATGGTGTCCCAAGTCACCAGTTCAAATCCCGAATCGAAGAAAGGGTTGACTCTGTATTACAGTCCGCGAACCAGAAATCCGGGTAAGGAATTCTGTTAACACGGGAGAAGGTGTTAGGCATTCCCGAGTTTCGTGGTTCTAGCACGATCGCTCAACTGTTACAATTGGCCTATTATCTAATTTGAATACATGTTGTTACCTATATGCATTTTTAACTTTAACCGCTTTTATTCATTTTTAGGAATATTGCAACGCTTGTTAAAGCACGTCTCGAACCGTGTCACAAAAATGCACCCGCAATTTTTGATATATTTTAACATTGTTGAGATTTGGATTTGGGTCACATAAATGCACACCCAAGTTTAGGGAGGTGAATTACTAAAAGGACGCGCTTAATGCAACTGCACGTTTGCAATTTTGCGAGGGCCATGAAAATTTGCTAAATGGCGAGGCCTCGAATTCTAACCAAAAGGTTTCTAAGCTAACTTACGAGGACCTTAACTTGTACGATTTGACTATATATGGCAAACCTTGATTTTTTTTAAAAGGAATATTATTCGCACGGAAGTAATCATGAGAATTCTTGATTTCCCTGAAACTGTTACGAAATCCAGATTCAAAGTGGGCACTGTAGTATTCGACTGCTGTACTCTAAAATATGACATCAATTTCAACACATAAGTTTCATTTTCACCCTTTATTTCTAATTGCCAAATTGACTATGAAATACAATGACCAATAGAACCGGTGTTACAACTGTAAGTCATACAAACTAGTAACATCAGGATTTTTGTTCCATTTGCAAAGATTGCTTTTTTTATCTCAGATGCTGAATATGAAAACATTCTGTGATACTAAATATGCATACATGTTTTATATACCCTACGCATCTCTTTTTTTTAATTAACTAAACCAAACAAATTCATTTTTAACATGCATTATTGAACCAAGTTTGTTATAACCAGTTATTCGATAAAGGGCTGCCCAGAATGACATGTTTAACTTACAATTTGAAGCACAAACTAATTAAACCAAGGTTCCAATTTTATTTAAGCTACTTAGGACAAATAGGCTACATGATTAACCCAACAACCAATAAATATGCAAGCCATGTTCAAACCAAAGCTAGACAACGAGTGTAACACATAATTTCAAACTAGCTCATTCATTTTTTAGCAATAGAATAGTATCGAAACCTAGGGAGACAGTCGATCCTCGACCCTTTAGAGAGTTTGCATTCACTTAGTGGGAGGGAAAGATTAACTACAGAATTAATCCAATTAACATGCCAATCAGGCTTTCAAGAGGACTCAAAACCAAGTAACATGGCTAAATGTCCAATTATACAGCGCCAAAATTTAATTACTAATTTGATTACACAAAATGTTACTCAACCTTTCAAGTCATCCCTATGACCAATAAACCCTATAACACATACATTGCATAAACCTTGCATATACAGATCAAATCTCAACCAACCCCAGATAACAATATCACATTCCGAATGAAAACTAAAACATATGATTGACTCAATGATATGAAAACAATGTCCTGCTTAACACTAAACTTTTCATTTTGACCTTTAAACTCAAGATTCACATAGGGTAGAATATAGAAGTGTACCTGAGATTGAGGGAACAAAGAAATAAAGAAGGATCAGCAATTTTTAAACAGCAGAAATCGACAACAACAACAACACAACCCAAATTCAGCAAATGAAACAAGAAAATTGATTTACAATCCAATGGAACAGTAGTCTTTAACACAATTTGATCAAAAACCTTCCAAAAAACTAGTATCAAGCCAACACAAATCCTATCACTGAACACTATTGTTTTCAGAACTTAAAAGAATCAGGAATTACTGAGGCTCAATGGTACAGTAGAGAGTTTTTAGCCGATTTATTAGATTTTTATTTCTTAAAAAAAGTCTGTATTTTTCAATACTTTCAGAATATCAGAATGTTTTTCTCCTCTCGGTCCTTTTTCAGAATATATCTATGAACTCCTTAAATAGGCAATGCGAATGCCCTTTGATTCACAAGATGGCCTTTCAACATTAAAAAATTGATTCCACTCAACCCCTATTGAATTAAATTTTCCAGTAGTGAAATCTAAACTCTACCACTATAGAAGCTTCTTAATTAGGTGACTACTTTAAACTTATACTAATCAATTCTTATCAACATAATTAAACAAGAAGTTAAACCAGGTTATTGAACTAATCCCAATTACTCTTACTAAGTGATTAAACGAGATACAATTTCACAGTCTTAAAACAAGCTGATATCCCAATTATACGAAACAAATCCGCAAAACCAATCTTAAAGAAACAACAGTGAACAAAAATAATTTATACCAAAGAACTGATCGAATTTCAATTGAAATTGACCAGAAAAAGAAAAAGAGACGAGGAAGACAAATATCAGAATAATACTAAAAAAATATAAATATAGAAAAAGAGACAGAAACTCACCGGTCAATAGTAATTGAAAAAAACCTTCGAATCTTCATTTTTAAACAAAATTTTGACTTTAACTGTGTGTTCTTGATGTTCCTATCAAGAACACACAGCTAAAGTCAAAATTAGCTTAAAGCGTCAATAAAACTTGACTCTGCAGTTTTAGGTTTAAAACTTAGATTTAATATTCGACAAGTTCTGGTTTGATTTGAGGGTAATGGATTTTGGATTAGGGAGGAGGGGAGTGAGGTGGCTTCAAGGTGTTAATTTGGGAGGGGTTGGAGGCGGCGCCGCCACCGGAAGGCTAGTGTGAATGGTGGCAGCTGCTAGGGTTCATAGCTTAAAATCAAGATTCGAACCGTTCTAAGGGAGTTCGAAGGAAACTAACTACGGATTATGAAAGAGGAGATCAAGGGGGTTCTGGGGTGTATTTTCGGGGCGATTTGGGGCCAGCGCCGCCACCGAAAGGCGGTGGGGAATGGTGGCGGCTGGTCTCTAGGGTTTGGGTGAGGAAGATGATCGATGAGATGTTGGGGGGGGGTTTGAGGGGGCGGGGTCTGTTTGGATATTTATATACTGGGATGGAATTGGATCCAGGATGTTCGATCAAACGAGATCAACGGCTTGGATCATCTGACTAAATAAAACGACGACGTTTAGATACCTTTGAGATCGGATCAGTCTCTAATGTAAATGGGTCGGGGTCGGATACGGGTGAGGGGATGTGTTTTAGACCGTTGGATGAATGAGCTTTAACGGCTCCAATTAATTGAACCCAAACGATGTTTGTTTGGTCGAGCAATAAAAAGAAACAGACTAGGTTTGGCGGGTTCCGGGCCGGTTCTGGGGCATTTAGGCGGGTATTGGAGTGGGTTTTTGTTTGGGCTGGGGATTTTTTGGCCCATATCTGATTTCCTCTCTTTTATTAATTCTTTTTCTTTTCTTTTCTTCCTTTTTCTTTCAAAAATTGAAACTAAAATCCTAATTAAATTATAAAACCCAAATTAGATTTAAGAATATTAATTAACTCTAAATAATAATTATCATAAATAATTAAATACTAAATTAAAAGAAAATCACACAATTTGACTAAAAACACAAAAATATGTTATTTTTTGTGAATTTTCATTTTTGTAAAATACCTAATTATTAATTAATGTAAAAATCCAATCCTAAATGCAGATGCTATATTTTTGTATTTTTAATGCATTAATAAAATTAAACATGTACACAAACATATGCAAACAATAAGGAAAATCGCATAATAATTCCTAAAAATAACACATAATTAAAGAAAAGACCTAATTTTGGAAATTCTTTTGAAGTAATTCGTGTGAGGCAAAAATCACGTGCTCACAACCACTACCAAATATTACCTCCAATACTACACGCAAACCTCTTCATAAAAATATCCAACTCAAGCGTGAATCACCAACACCGGAGAACCCTCTCCTACTCCAACACACCTCTCTTCAACCACCACATAACAATGAATCACAATATCAACCACCCCTTTACATCACTCAATATCCACCAACACAAACTTACCCTCAATCCTGGTTAGAAATGAGCCTACAGGATCATGCACTCACCTTCATGATGGAGGTGGAGGGACACGAGGTAATACTCATGCTCCAGAATCTAGTAGACATTGCTCAGATAGTAACGAAGGGCATGAGGATGGGGGTAGAACTCTATAACCAATACCTATGGGCCATGCACCCACCCTCATCCATGCAACACTTCCAGACACACACACACCACTACCCCTGTTATACTACAATCAAACATCTTCGATGGGCCTTCCATTTTATTAACCACAAATACCATCCCACTCACTGGTTCCATGGATATAATAGAGATCAACCATTTATATCCCAACCCCCTTGCATGCAAAAGCAGCACCGTATCAACCCACTCCAGTGCATCCAACACAAGAAACTTACAATGTACTCGACGAAATAGGGCAACTCGAGGTGGCAGCAACAATGGCGGATATCAGGGAAACATAGCCAATCTTGTGCTTCCTCAACAACAACAAATATTACGACCTCAAAAAACATTATGTAAGAAAGGTGATCATCATTGTCACACATCCTTTTTACACCCTAAGGGGGTATACGGGAGTTTTTCCAATTAAAGTGACATTATTCGAAATGGGATTATTAATTTAATTCAGAGTCGCCACTTGGAATATTTTAACTGGTATCCCAAGTCACCGATTTTATTTTTAAATCCCAAATCGAGGAAATTCGACTTTCCTTTTGAAGTCTGCGAACCAAAAATTCTAAGTAAGGAATTCTGTTAATCCGGGAGAAGGTTTTAGGCATTCCCGGGTTCCGTGATTCTAGCACGGTCGCTTAGCAATTTATATTTGGCTTAATTGTTTAACTACTCATTCTTAAGACCTATGTGCAATTATCTTTTTACTGCTTTTAAATACTTGAATTATTCGTAATTAAAGAATTGAGTTACGCATACATATACTCTTTTCTTTTGGCGTGTCAAAATCATGTCACGCGAACGTGTCCACGATTAATAACGGTTTTGTTGATTTATTAAGGAAGTTTAATTGAAGTTGCGCGAATGCATCCCTCGAGTCTTTTTAGAGTTAAATTTGCAATTATGTTACACGAACGTATACATAATCACGATGGTAAATTAAATGCGCTCATAAAACGCTCTAACGTATTTGGATCATTTTATGGAGACATACTTATTAAAGAGAAATAGGCGAACTTGTTACTTTATTTTTTTGGGCTTTGTCAAAATTATACTAAAGGCCACTAAAACTATATGTATATGAAAGTACTAAACCTTTTAAATTTGGAACCAACTGATGGCGTTGTTTTTTCTTATTCCTAAACCAACAGCCCAATTTCACATTTCAATTATTAAAGCCCAAGGCTACTTAATCAATTAGAAATACATATGACCCCATACTTTAGCATTAGACAATTCTTCTAAATTCCTGAGAATAGTGGAATGATAAAGACACATCAAATAGAAGCGAAGTAACTGATCTCAAAGCATACAAATACAACAAATAAATAAAGCACATCAAATAAGAACTAATCAAAAAATTCATTTATAAATGCATAAGTGACTTTGTAAAGAGAAAAGGGATGGACCTTCTGTATTTAATAAAAATCTCCAAGAAAAATCTTTGACAAGGCAGCTGAGAAATGGAATAAAGATCGAGAAGTCAGCGACGAAACTTTGGCAAAAATTTGGATCGCGACCAAACTTGTGAACGACGCCTTTGATCTCAACTTTTGATGCTGCTATTTCCTTTTGTGAAAATGGGACTGTTTTGAGGTATTTATAAGTAGGGTTTTTGATGATTTTTGGCTGGGTTTAAGGGTTAAGAAAGCTGGTTTTGGATGGACGTTCTAGCTGATAGTTAGCATTTCAAAAAATGGTGGAACAAGGCTGTAGACGAGGATGTTTTGGTGTGCATTTTTGAACAATTTTGTGGCTGATTTACAGTGGTGTTTGGTGGCCTTTTTAGGCGTTTTTGGACTGATTTTATGGGCAAGAGAAGCTGGGATTTTTTTAAACTAGAGCTGGCAACAGTTTTAGCTGCCATTTCATAACATTTTTAGCTTGATTTTGTCATGTTTGTTGGGCTGTTTGGAGAGATGATTTGGGAAGCTTTAGGGAACTGATCTTGGGGTGTTTTAATGGCTGAAGTTTCAACTGGTTTTCATGGTTATTGAATGGAGAAGATGAAGTTGTTTTGAGATTAATTTTTAGGAAGAAGATGGGCAGCTGCTGTGTTTTTTCTCTTTTCCAAGCAGCTGCGTTTTTTCTTTTCTCTTTGTAATGCTACTCTCCCCCCTCTTCTTTCTGTTCCCAGATCAAATATATTCAAAAATGTGTGTGTGTTGTAGTAGTTGATGTCAGAAAGTAGTGCTGAGTGGGAGAAAATATTTTGGGGAGAGTGGGGAACATGAGTGGGGAAAGTGGAGAGAGTGGGAAATATGAGTGGAGAAAGTGGGTAAAGTGGGGGAAGTGGGTAGTGAGTGGAGAAAGTGGGGAAAGTGGGAATAAATTCAAACATGGTCAAAAATTAGCTGCTCACAGCTGTCCTTCTTTACTTGGAGACATTAAGAGTTTTCAAGCAAAAATAAGGTGAGCCATGTGACTAATTTTTGAACAAATCCTTTTTTTTTCAAAAGGAAAAATAAACAAAGGAATGTGTGCAACCGAGCCCTGATTTTGGACAGCCTACATATTCCGGGTCATAAGGGAATCAGGTCACGTGTAGTTCAAGAAGAATAATGGAATGATTAGTTCGAGAGTCGAGTGAGGTTTGATCGAGGCTCTGGTCCGTGACGCTGTTATTACATCAAAATTAAAAAAAGAACTAAACAAGCCTATCAATTATGAGTTACAAGATTCCTATATGTGATTCTTCTGCAGACTCTGATATGAATCTTGATGCTCGTTAGCTGCAACCGCTGGTTTATTCTTCTTCAGCTTTTCGGATAAAGACGGGACATGCAAAACTTGTGATTATGTCTTGAGCAGTCCACATCTTTTCTCCGCTTCTGCACTTTGAGTTCAACTTCTTTTCTTTTTATTCCTTTTCTTTTTGTTCGGGTTGAGACTTCTTCTTTTGGTCATCTAAAACCTTGTTCCTCACGGTGAAAACCTGTTCAGGCACCAAAGCAAACAAACAAAATTTTTCTGCACTAGTTTTCATTAGGAAAATTTCGTGAGTTATTGTAACAAAATCTAAACTACCTCTTTATTGAAAGCAATAAAATTAGGATTGTGTATCTTTGGGAAAAGGGATTGGAGATCGGATCCCTATATCGATATTAAAAGTCAACTAAGGAGTGTAGACCCTACGTCGGAAAAAAGTGACTAGGGAGTGGGGACCATATGTCTAAAAATCTCAACTAGGGGTTGGAGACCCTATGTTGGCAAAAGGCAACTAGGGGATGGAGACCCTATGTCTAAAAAAATCTCAACTAGGGGTTGGAGACCCAATGTTGGCAAAAGGTGACTAGGGAATGGAGACCCTATGTCTAAAAAAATCTCAATTAGGGGTTGGAGACCCTATGTTGGCAAAAGGCGACTAGGGAATGGAGACCCTATGTATAAAAATCAACTAGGGGTTGGAGACCCTATGTTGGAAAAAGGCGACTAGGGAATGGAGGCCCTATGTCTAAAATCTCAACTAGGGATTGGAGCCCTATGTTGGCAAAAGGCGACTAGGGAATGGAGGCCCTATGTCCAAAAATCTCAACTAGGGATTGGAGCCCTATGTTGGCAAAAGGCGACTAGGGAATGGAGGCCCTATGTGTAAAATCTCAACTAGGGGTTGGAGACTCTATGTTGGCAAAAGGCGACTAGAGGATGGAGACCCTATGTCTAAAAATCTCAAATAGGGATTGAAGCCCTATGTTGGCAAAAGGCAACTAGGGAATGGAGGCCCTATGTCTAAAAATCTCAACTAAGGATTGGAGCCCTATGTTGGAAAAAGGCGACTAAGGAATAGAGGCCCTATGTCTAAAATCATACCGAGGGATTGGAGACCCTATGTTGGCAAAAGGCGACTAAGGGATGGAGACCCTATGTCTAAAAAAGCTCAACTAGGGATTGGAGCCCTATGATGGCAAAAGGTGACTAGGGAATGGAGGCCATATGTCTAAAATCTCAACTAGGGATTGGAGCCCTATGTTGGCAAAAGGCGACTAGGGGATGAAGACTATGTCTAAAAAATCTCAACTAGGGATTGAAGCCCTATGTTGGCAAAAGTAGACTAGGGAATGGATGTCCTATCTCTAAAATTCTCAAATAGGGATTGGAGCCCTATGTTGGGAAAAGGCGACTAGGGAATAAAGGCCCTATGTCTAAAATCTCAACTAGAGATTGGAGCCCTATATTGGCAAAAGACGACTAGGGAATGGAGGCCCTATGTCTAAAAATCTCAACTAGGGATTGGAGCCCTATGTTGGCAAAAGGCGAATAAGGAATGGAGGCCCTATGTCTAAAAATCTCAACTAGGGATTGGAGCCCTATGTTGGCAAAAGGCGACTAAGGAATGGAGACCCTATGTCTAAAAAATCTCAACTAGGGATTGGAGCCCTATGTTGGCAAAAGGAGACTAGGGAATGGAGGCCCTATGTCTAAAATCTCAACTAGGGATTGGAGCGCTATGTTGGCAAAAGATGACTAGGGAATGTAGGCCCTATGTCTAAAATCTCAACTAGGGATTGGAGACCCTATGTTGGCAAAAAGAGACTAGGGGATGGAGACCCTATGTCTAAAAATCTCAACTAGGGATTGGAGCCCTATGTTGGCAAAAGGCGACTAGGGAATGGAGGCCCTATGTCTAAAATCTCAACTAGGGATTGAAGCCCTATGTTGGCAAAAAGCGACTAGGGAATGGAGGCCCTATGTCTAAAATCTCAACTAGGGGTTGGAGACCCTATGTTGGCAAAAGGCGACTAGGGGATGAAGACCCTATGTCTAAAAAATCTCAACAAGGGATTGAAGCCCTATGTTGGCAAAAGGCGACTAGGGAATGGATGCCCTATGTCTAAAATTCTCAAATAGGGATTGGAGCCCTATGTTGGCAAAAGGCGACTAGGGAATAGAGACCCTATGTCTAAAATCTCAACTAGGGATTGGAGCCCTATATTGGCCAAAGGCAACTAGGGAATGGAGGCCCTATGTCTAAAAATATCAACTAGGGATTGGAGCCCTATGTTGGCAAAAGGCGACTAAGGAATGGAGGCCCTATGTCTAAAAATCTCAACAAGGGATTGGAGACCTATGTTGGCAAAAGGCGACTAAGGAATGGAGACCCTATATCTAAAAAATATCAACTTGGGATTGGAGACCTATATTGGCAAAAGGCGACTAGGGAATGGAGGCCCTATGTCTAAAAATCTCAACTAGGGATTGGAGCCCTATGTTGGCAAAAGGCGACTAGGGAGTGGAGGCCCTATGTCTAAAATCTCAACTAGGGGTTGGAGACCCTATGTTGGCAAAAGGCGACTAGAGGATGGAGACCCTATGTTCTCAAATAGGGATTGGAGCCCTATGTTAGCAAAAGGCAACTAGGGAATGGAGGCCCTATGTCTAAAAATCTCAACTAGGGATTGGAGCCCTATGTTGGCAAAAGGCAACTAAAAAATGGAGGCCCTATGTCTAAAATCATAACGAGGGATTGGAGACCCTATGTTGGCAAAAGGAGACTAGGGGATGGAGACCCTATGTCTAAAAAAGCTCAACTAGGGATTGGAGCCCTATCTCTCAACTTGTTAAGATGTGTTGACGCCAAAGAGGACGAAAGAATCATGTATGAAGTGCACACAAGAGCGTGCGAACCCCACATAAACGGGTATGTTTTGGGAAAGAAAATCCTCCGAGCAGGCTATTATTGGATGACTATGGAAAATTATTGCTTCAGTTTTGTTCGAAAATGTCATCAGTGTCAGGTGCACCGTGATCTGATTCATGCACCACCTATAAAGTTGCATCCCATGTCAGCACCTTGGTCGTTTGTTGCCTGGGGTATGGACGTCATTGGTCCGATTGAGCCAAAAGCTTAAAATGGGAATAGATTCATATTGGTCGCTATTTACTACTTCACGAAGTGGGTTGAAGCAATTACTCTCAAATCTGCCACCAAAAAGCTGTGGTAGACTTTGTGAATTATAATCTATCTGCCGTTTTGGTATTCCTGCGACCATTATTACAAATAATGCTGCAAATTTGAATAGTCACTTGATGAGGGAGATATGTGAGGAGTTTAAGATCACGCATCGAAATTCTACTCCTTATCGGCCCAAAGCCAATGGTGCCGTCGAAGCAGCAAACAAGAACACCAAAAAGATTTTGAGAAAGATGATTCAAAGTTCCAGGAAGTGGCATGAAAAGTTGTCGTTTGAATTGATGGGATATCGCACTACTGTGCGCACATCAGTCGGAGCAACCCCATATCTTTTGGTTTATGGCACTAAAGTCGTAATACCCGCAGAAGTTGAAATCCCTTCTCTTCGGATCATTGTTGAAGCTGAAATTGAAGATAGTAAGTAGGTCAAAACCCATCTAGAACAGTTAACCTTGATCGATGAAAAGCGAATGGCCGCAGTCTGCCATGGGCAGTTGTATCAACAAAGAATGGCATGTGCCTACAACAAGAAAGTGCGGCCCAGAAACTTCGAAGTGGGGCAACTCGTTTTAAGGAGTATTCATCCCCATCATCAGGAAGCAAAAGGAAAGTTTGCTCCTAATTGGAACAGACCATGCATTATCAGAAAATTGTTGCCAAAAGGGGCGTTATACCTGGGAGACATCGAAGGGAATGACCCCAAAATAGCTATAAATGCAGATGCAGTCAAAAGGTACTATGTCTAATCCTTATGCAGCAATAACATTATGTGATTGGGATGACGAAGGCTTTCATTCTCACTACCCCAAACACTCCAATACTTTGCTAACCCTTTGATCCGGTTACCTTTCTTTCACTACCCTCTTTAGAACTCGAAGATGTTTGTAAAAAAAAGAAAAAAAGGAAAAAGAAAAACAACAAAACAACAAAAACAAAATGTTTCTCTAAACTACGTTCGACTTGATGCCGAAATGATACGTAGGCAGCCTCTCTCTAGGGTTCAGTCACACCAAAACAAAAATCCAATTTACCCCGAAAATTGAAACCGGGGCAGATATTATAATGGTTCGGCGATGATCCCGCCTAAATGGTTCCAAAGTTGTAATTTGATCCAAGTTCTTTTTACCCAAACCTTGCTCAAGTCCTTCTGATCAATCGGTGAAAGGTGTTCAAAATAAGAGAACGCAGTTGTTTGGATTCGATGCAATCAAGATGAGAGAAATAAAATGAGAGTCTTATTGGTGAAAACCTATGGGCACTGTAAGGCGATGGTGAGCAGAGAAACTGAAAAACGAGAGAGTCTTGTCAGTGAAAACTTGTAAAAAGCACTATAAGGCGATATGAGAAGAGAAATGAGAGAGGTCGATTGGCTAAAACTCGCAAAGGGGGCCGTTGATCGAAAAGAAGAAACCCCTCACCACCATTGGTACTGAAAGAGTTCTGTCAAGGTATCTTGGTTTTAAAACACAGGTCGTAATGGGTTTATGAGAAGTTGGATAGTTGTGCAGATCAGGTATCCAGTCCAAGAAGCATGTCATGTCTATTGAAGTCTGCATGCACTCCAGATAAGTCCTTCTTTCCTCCCTGACAGGGACACTTCTCCTTAAATTCACTTTCTTGTCCTTTGTTTTATTTTCTTTGAATCACTTTCAGTCTAACTCTGTTCCAAAACTAACACAAAGAAAAATTGGCAAGATTTGTTTTACAGGGTTCTGCTTAACAAAAGCAAAGTCTAAAGAAAAGTACCCAGTCTCGGCGGGTGCATCAGGTCGATCCCGACTGTCCACGATGGCCGATGCTTTGAAATCAAAGTCATTGAAAATGAAAAGAAATCCAAAGTCAAAAGCCCCTGGAGGCAGAATAAGGTGAAAAGACCAAAGCCCCACGTGGTTGAACCGTTATCTAGAAAGTTTGGAAATTTGAGTTCCTCGGTTTTAGGAGAGAGATCAATCTTCAAAAAAGCCAGTAGACAACAGAGGTGCTCACCAAAAGAGTTGGGCCGAGATCAAATGATCAAAAACAATCAAGGCCACAAAACCAACCACCGTTTTAAACTAACAATTGTTCTTTGTTTGAAAATTTTGAAATAGGTACAATCCAAAGCAACCGTGCAAGAAGCAGGTGCAACCAAAAAGGTAAAGAAATACGCAAGTGCTAGAAACGGCTTTGCAGCAATAATCAATCCAAAAGGGAAGTCTTCTCCAAATTCTTTCCTGCATTTTTACTAAAAATATGAAAAAAATGAAATGAAATGAAAAAAAGAGATAAGAAGAAAATTCAAACAAAAATGGTAGTTTAGAATCCCCAATCTCAATCTTTTATGGTTTTGCCAACATAGGGTCTCCCACCCCTAGTTGAGATTTTTTAGACATAGGGTCTCCATCCCTTAGTCGCCTTTTTGCCAACATAGGGCTCCAATCCCTAGTTGTGATTTTAGACATAGGGCCTCCATTCCCTAGTCGCCTTTTGCCAACATAGGGCTCCAATCCCTAGTTGAATTTTTTAGACATAGGGCCTCCATCCCCTAGTCTCCTTTTGCCAACATAGGGTCTCCAATCCCTAATTGAGATTTTAGACATAGGGCCTCCATTCCCTAGTCGCCTTTTGCCAACATAGGGCTCCAATCCCTAGTTGAGATTTTAGACATAGGGCCTACATTCCCTAGTCGCCTTTTGCCAACATAGGTCTTCAATCCCTAGTTGAGATTTTTTAGACATAGGGTCTCCATTCCTTAGTCGCCTTTTGCCAACATAGGGCTCCAATCCCTAGTTGAGATTTTTAGACATAGGGCCTCCATTCCTTAGTTGCCTTTTGACAACATAGGGCTCCAATCCCTAGTTGAGATTTTTAGACATAGGGCCTCAATTCCCTAGTCGCCTTTTGCCAATATAGGGCTACAATCCCTAGTTAAGATTTTAGACATAGGGCCTCTATTCCCTAGTCGCCTTTTGCCAACTTGGGGCTCCAATCCCTATTTGAGAATTTTAGACATAGGGCATCCATTCCCTAGTCGCCATTTGCCAACATAGGGCTTCAATCCCTAGTTGAGATTTTTTAGACATAGGGTCTCCATCCCCTAGTCGCCTTTTGCCAACATAGGGTCGCCAACCCCTAGTTGAGATTTTATACATAGGGCCTCCATTCCCTAGTCGCCTTTTGCCAACATAGGGCTACAATCCCTAGTTGAGATTTTAGACATGGGGCCTCCATTCCCTAGTCGCCTTTTGCCATCGGCTTGCTCGGGATATTCTTTAGTTTTCAGAAACCTCTTGATATCATGATACCACGGTTGAACATTCGGTTCTGCCTCAATCGTGTTGCAGTAACCGTGCCTTTCTCAGATTTGGATTTCCAATGGGTCAATTTGGGCATTGCATGGGTATGGCAGCATCGAGGCCAAAGTGGCGAGCGCATCGGCTAACTCATTATGAAAACGAGGAATGTACCTGAACTCTACCGACTTGAACCGTCTACTAAGATCTTCCACATGTTGCCTGTAGGGAATAAGTTTGACATCTCGAGTTTCCTATTCTCCTTGGGCTTGTCGAATAATCAAATCCGAATCTCCCATGATTAATAATTCTTCGACATCTTGGTTGATTGCCATGTTCATACCCATAATGCAGGCTTCGTACTCAATAGTGTTGTTTGTGCAAAAAACCGAAGCTGGGCTGTGGCTGGATAATGTTGACTAGTGGGTGAGATCAAGATTGCCCCAATTCCAATGCCTTTTGCATTTACAGCCCCATCGAAGAACATTTTCCAAGCATTGGTGTCTTCTGATGTTATCTAAACTGAATTTACCTCTTCATCCAGAAAGTAGGTGCTCAAAAGCTGGTATTCATCATCAACAGGGTTTTTAGCCAAATGATCTTCCAAAGCCTGGGCTTTCATTGTCGTGCGGGTGACGTAGATTATGTCAAATTCAGTGAGCAAGATCTGCCATTTAACTAACCTCCTTGTGGGCATTGGCTTCTGGAATATGTATTTTAAAGGATCCAACCTAGTAATGAGGTAAGTGTTGTAGGCCAACAAGTAATGCCTCAACTTCTGAGCAACCCAAGTCAAAGCGCAGCAACTCCTTTCCAACAAGGTATGTTTAGCTTCATAGCTTGTGAAGGTTGATAGATATTCTTTGATTTTGTCAAAGGCTTCCTGGCACTCGTCTGTCCATTTAATTGCTACATCATTCTTTAACAGCTTGAAGATGGGTTCACGTGTAGAAGTCAACTGAGCAATGAATCGGCTAATGTAGTTCAACCTTCCCAACAGGCTCATAACCTCTTTATTGGTTTTTGGAGGAGGCAAATCTCGAATAGACTTTATCTTTGTTGGGTCTACCTCGATGCCCCTCCGACTGACTATGAATCCCAAAAGTTTGCTAGACGGAACCCCAAATGTACATTTGGCTGGGTTTAACTTTAGATCATATTTACGAAGCCGCTCAAAGAATTTCCTCAAGTCTCGATCATGGTCGTCTTGGGTCCTGGATTTGATGATCACATCGTCCACATACACCTCTATCTCTTGGTGCATCATGTCATGAAAAATGGCAGTCATGGCCCTCATATAGGTTGCCCTGGTGTTCTTCAAACCAAAAGTCATGACTCTGTAACAGTAGGTGCCCCAGGGTGTGGTGAAAACTATCTTTTCCGCATCCTCTTCATCCATCAACACCTGGTGATATCCTGCATAACAATCCACGAAGGACTGTATTTCATGTTTGGCGCAGTTATCAACAAGGATGTGGATGTTCGGCAAAGGAAAATTATCCTTGGGACTTGCTTTGTTCAAATCTCTGTATTCCACACACACTCGAGTTTTTCCATTTTTCTTTGTCACTGGAACTACATTGGCTAACCATGTGGTGTATCGAACCACTCGGATCACCCCCGCCTTCAACTGTTTTGTGACCTCTTCTTTAATATTGTCACTGATATTAGTTTTGAACTTTCTCTGCTTTTTCTGGACAGGAGGATAATCGGGGTAGGTTGGAAACTTGTGAACTACCAAATCAACACTTAGTCCTGGCATGTCATCGTATGACCAAGCAAACACATTTTTGAATTCAAACAAAAGTTGGATCAATGCGTCCCGGGTTTTTCATCTGTGTGAATGCTTATCTTAGTTTCTTTGACTTCTTTAGAATTACCCAAATTAACTAGCTCGGTATCATTTAAGTTCAGCTTAGGTTTATTCTCAAATTGTTCCAATTCTCGATTTATTTCCCTAAAAGCCTCTTCTTCATCATATTCCGGTTCTTGGTTCATTATTTCACAATTAGACAGCGTGTTTGGATCTGGGCATGAAGTCCGTAAGCATGTCATGTTATTTTAAGCCGTATTATTAGAACTGAAATAAGAGAAAAATAACAAAAATCAGAAAGAGTAGAGAGATGAACGATGAAATATTGATATCATTTCATTGAATTAGAAGATAACAGGGTTTACATTGGAAATTAAAGACAGGAAACTAAAGAAAACATTCGAGTTACACCCTGAAATAACTCGTGATGCATAAAAAGTGGTAGGACTAGACTATCGGGATTCCCGCTTGATTAGGAATAGAGTAACCTTCCAATTTTGCAGCTTGACACTAGGTCCCATGTATAGCACCTCAGTGATGCTTGAGCCTTCCCCTGGTTGGACCATGTGGGTTTCATACAACATCTGCCTCATAGCCCCACAGATTTCTTTAATTTCCTCAACCGTGAAGGCCTCATCTTCCTTTTCCTCATTGTATTTAAGCCTGACAAATGCTCTATAAAGATGCAGAATCGGCTGAGGCAAGACCCAACCATTGTTCTTTCGTTCATCTGTCCATTTTGCATCAGCTGGCGTGGGTTGAAAACCTACCCCAAAGAACTTCTCACTAGCAGCCAGAGTGATAGGTTCGGCGATTCCTTGCAATGACATCTTGAGCCCCTTCCCGGGTTTGTACCCATGCCTGATCATTTCTTTGGCAACCATAATTGATGCATTTGAGAGAAAGGGTTGAGGACAAGGATTCCCTTTTTCACATTGGTCTGCGACCACAACCTCAAACGCTTGATAGACTATGTGTTCACTTCCTTCCCTAACCTAAAGAAATGGGACTGATGGGTCCCGGTAAATCGATTGCTCATCTTCTCCGCCAACTACAATCTCCTGATCTTCATGTTTGAATTTCACCATCTGGTGGAAAGTAGAAGGTACAACCCCTATTGCGTGAATCCAAGGTCTTCCCAAGAGGAAATTATAGGAAGTATCCATGTCCAAGACCTGAAAGGTCACCTCGAAGTCCATGGACCAAGAGTCAAAATTAAATCAATCTCACTAATGGTATCTCTCTTAATTCTATCGAAGGCACGCACGCAGAAGTTGTTGGGCCTGATTCTCTCGGAACTGATCTCCATTCTTTGCAGGGTTGAGAGAGGGCAAATATCTACCCCAGAACCACCATCTAGCATGACCCTTTTTCACATAATACCCCTCGCATTTAACTGTCAGATGAAGGGCTTTGTTGTGGGCGGGCCCTTCCGGGGGCAAATCATTCTTGCTGAAAGAGATATGATTAACTGCAAAAAACCTTTCCGCCATCCTCTCTACTGTTCCACAGTGGTTTCAATGGGTACGTATGCTTCATTGAGAGTTTTGATCAACCCTTTTTGATGTTTAGTTGAATTCATTAGCAAAGACAACAAAGAGACTTGAGCAGGAGATTTCCGGAGTTGGTAAACTATCTCATAGTCTGCCATTTTCATTTTTCGGAACAACTCTTCTGCTTCTTCAGCACTTACTGGCTTCTTGGGTGGGAAATGTTTCTTTATGGAATTATTCACTTCCTCCAGATTGAGGTATTTCTCAGCTGGGTTATTTTCCTGAACTTCTCCCGAGATCTCTTAACCTCTGTAAGTTACTACCGCATTGTTGTAGTTCCATGGAACGGCAGTGGGATCTGTCATGGGCCTTTGCGGTGCACGGCCAATAACCACGGTCTCATTCAGCCTTGGTGAAATTACTGGCCCCCGCACCACGTAGGTCCCTTCGGGCACATACATTTTAGCTCCCTTGTTTAACTCAAACCTTCTAGGAGGGCTCAATGACATCTGTTCTTTCTTGTGGCCTCGGGGAACATAGAGAATGGTATCTTTTGAGGGCGCTACCCCAGTTTCAGTTCCCACTTTCCTTTCTGTATTCTGAGGGGTAGGGTTTCTCTTCTTCTCCCCCTTGTCTCGTTTGGCGATAGCTTTTGGTTTCCTTTCAACATCGGCTATGGCAATGATGGCTTTTAGAGCTGGGTCAAACTCTCTATCTTTACAAATCATTCCAATAACCGGCCTGTTGTTGTGAGCCGGTAATAGATTGTTGGTTACATTAGGAACGTTTTCGTCCTTTAGCACTATTCTCTTTTGTTCTATCAGATTTTCCATAGCCCTCTTCAAGGTCCAATAGTCATCTGTATCATGCCCTTCTACCCCTGAGTGGTAAGCACATCGAGTACAGGCTCTGTAAGTGGGTGACGCTGGGTTATGTCTTATTTAGTGTACAGGCTGCAACAAACCCATCTGGAGAAGTTTGGGAAAAAGGCTGGAATTTGACTCCCCAATGGGTGTGAAGTTTGCCATCTTGGGTGGTTCCCGGGTACGGAAGTTGTTCTGTGGATGTCGGGGATTATACTGGGCTTGGTGAGAAGGTTCATTTATGGAAAATGGAGCTCGGTTTTGATTAAATTGTTGTTGTGGCCTAGAGTATGGTTGGGCATTCATCACCGCGTATGGATGAGGAACCATAGCATAAGCCACATCCTGGTGGGGGTAGTAATGTTATGGGGTTCTTTCAGAGAAATAAGGTCTGGGTGGTTTTTTTACACTTGAAGTTGCCATTGTCGCTTCTTTTTTCTTATTTCGGTTTGCTACACCTCCACACCCGCCTTGAATTGCTTGGGAGGTAGCCCTTATAGCCGACTGACTCAAGATTTTCCCTGTCTTTAACCTATTCTCAACCATTTCACCGATTTTGATGGCTTCTGCAAACGGCTTCCCCATCGCAGACATCATGTTCTGATAATAATAAGCCTCTTAGGCTTGAAGAAAGACACTAACCATCTCTGTTTCGTCCATTAGAGGCTTGACTATGGCCGCTTGTTCGCGCCATTTGACAGCATACTCTCGGAAGCATTCCGAGGACTTCTTATTTAGATTTGACAATGAATTCCTATCAGGGGCAATGTCGATGTTATATTGAAACTTCCTGACAAAGTCCCGAGCCAGGTCATCCCAGATATGCCAATGAGATATATCCTGATCCATATACCATTCAGAAGCAATGTCGACCAAACTCTCTCCAAAGTAAGCCATGAGAATCTCCTATTTTCTGCCCGCTCCCTGCAATTGGTTGTAGTACCTTTTGAGGTGGGCTATGGGATCCCCATGCCCGTCATATTTTTCAAACTTCAGGGTTTTGAAACCCAAGGGTAAATGTACGTGCGGGAACATGCACAGGTCAGCGTAGGATACGCTCTTTTGCCCACTCAGACCCTGTATATTTTTTAGACTTTGCTCCATGCTTCTCATCTTTATGGTAATCTCCTCTTGTTCAGGGGTTTTTGTGGTTTTCTTTTGCCCTGCGGTCAACTCGTACCGAGGCGACTGAGGGCAAGCATTGGTAGTAAACTAGGTAGGTTCCAATGGGAAAGATAGTTCTTGAAATGTGAAGAAAGATGGATAAAAGCTAGGCTTGGGTAGAGTAGGTTGTGTCATAGCTGAACAAGGTGACACAGTGAATATGTTTGAAGCAACACTTGAAGTTAACACTTGGGGGCGAGCCTCAGAAGGTGTTCCAGCAAAGTGTCCTAAAATGGTAGGATATCCCAGTGGGGTATTTGGATAACTTATGGGGATATTGGAGGTCCCACTTGCCCTGGGAAAAAGCTCAGGGAATCCAAGGATCGCACTTGGTGGTTCTCTTCCGTTGGCTCAGGCATCCCACATTTCCATCATGCGGAGACGCAGAATTCTATTTTCCTCAGCAGTTGCTGACTCTGAAATTGGGATGGCCGAGATCGGACTATCCTCCGGAATAGAAACTGTTGGCAAATGACTTTCCGAAGACATTTCAACACTTCCTTTTGACCTCGTGAAGTACAGATGTGAAGCCAGACTATCACAAAACCAACCACCTTAATATAGAACATGCACTTTAATGCAGTAGACAACAAACTGGTCAGTTTAAAGCAATTAACACATAGGTAATCACACGTTGGGGGTTTGATGCACCTATACAGTTGAATGTGTTTCTACATGTTTTGCAATGGTCGTATGTTTCATCCCGGCTTTTCTTTTCCCCAATTTTCTTTTCTTTCCATTTTGGCTCTTTGATGTTTCTCCTCTTATTCCTATTTTCCTCTCCTCTTTTTTTCTTGCTCTCCTTTTTTCGTTTTTTTTCTTTGGCTCTCTATTTCTTTCTTTTTGGTTTTTCTTTCGGTTCTTTCTTTTAACATCCCTCTTTTATTTGAGTTATTTACAAAATCATGGCCGGATCCGATGAGGATTGCCTACGTATCACGACGCCGCAAGAATCAGATCATTACGTAGTTCAAGAAGATAAATGCAAAAAATAAGGAAACAATTTTTTTTTTGGGAATTTCCAATTTTCATTAATAAAGCATCTACTTCACTGAATTATAAAAGACTCCAAACATACTTCTTCTAGAACTTTAAAACTTCAAATAGACTAAAGACAAACTTTTTCTAGGAATTTAGAACTTCAGACAGACTCGAAACATATTTTTTTTAAAAAAAATGAAAGTACAGACTCGAAAAAGAAAATACAATCAAGCGTACATCAGTGCCTCCAACCTTGTCCTAGGGACACCAACTGGTCTTGCAGCAGGCCTATGCGCCAGGTCATTTTAGAGCCGATAGAGATCCTCCATTATCTGGCGGACAAAGATCATCACAATGGCGAAGAACATGGATTTAATCATGTCCTCACCCTCACTGCATTTCATCGTGATGTAGTCGGCAATCCTTCCGACCCTTTCCCTTATGATGCCTTTTTATTGCAACAAACGCCCATCTTTCCTGCTTTCGCCCGGATTCTTGACTGCTATTCTCAGCTGTCGAACATGGGCTCTGAAAGCTTCATTTTCTTGAACTAGCCTTTTCCTCTCACCCTCAGCCTCTCGTGCCTGTAGATCATTGTTTAAGGTGACATTTCTCAACTCTTCTTGCAAAGCGTGAATGCTGGCTTGATATTTCTTTTCCTTTTCCCCCAGGCTAACCTTTCCTGAATTTTGTCAACAAAAGCTTGAACATGGGGCCTTTTGGCAGGCCTCTCGGGTTCGGGCTCGGGCTCTAGCTCATTGTTCACATAAAAACTTCTTTCAAACCAAGCAGCATAATTGGGATCAACTTCGCCCCTAGCCGGGTCTGGTACCTGGGTGTCACTTTTTAGATACCGATAGCCATTCCAGTCCCTTTGAACTAAAACCTCGGGTAGCGTTGCTTCTGGGTTTAATTCAATGACTTGGGTGCTTAGATCTGCATCTTCGGGTATCACCTGATATCTTCCAAGTTGTCTCAAAACTCTTTGTGGTGCATATGGTTGTATACTTCTCACTCTCATCATCATCAAGTAGTCCTTTGAAGCGGTCATGTATATGACTTTTGTTACCGGGAGCCATCCTATGATCCATTCAATTTGATTCTCTCCCAGTTTTCTTAAATAGGAAACCCAAACTTCAACCCCTTCTGGTGGTTTGTAGTCTTCCACCCTTTCCTCATACTTTTTGATGAAATTTTTCCCATCCGAAGAATATCTCATGAACTTAGGATGACGGCGAAAGTATTCGATTATCCACATTTGAAGAAGAACATTGGAATCCTCGAATAATGGAGCCCTAGATTTGCACAAGGTTGATGCCCGGTAAATGTCCGCCAGCACCAATGGGACAAGTGTGTGATCTTTTTTGGTGACGATGATCTGTGCGATTCTGGCGATACGAGTGTCTACTGTGTCTTCCGCATTCAGAAAGACCATGACCCCTAGAAATGCCGCGATGAAGGCAAACTGACGATGAATTTGCCATATGCTCTTGTCTTGTTTGTTATTCAACCCCTTTTCATGTGTTTCAAACCCGGTTGAGTGCCCGAACCTGAAATATAAGAAATAGAAAGAACCACACCCTTTGCTCATGTGGGCCTTATTCATTTGTTTGCTAATATTCAGAAGATCGAAGAACCTGTGCACATAAGGAGCCCTTGGGAATATGAGTTGTTGCTTTCTTATCTCTTGGCCAAAATCAATATACCCGTCCATTTCTTCTAGAGTGGGGGTGAGCTCAAAATCCGAGAAACAGAACACATTGTGGACGGGATCCCAAAAGATTACCAAGGCTTTAATTAAATCCTCCCGGGGTTTGATGTGCATGATGTCTATCAGAGAACCCAAGTGTTCTTTCACCCAATCTCGGTCATCTTCTTTTAAATCATCCCACCACCTACGTAGTTGCAACCCAGCCCGTTCTATGACAGATTGCGATGAGTCCTGGACAGTATTCATTTATACCTGCGGAGGGTGAAGGTTAGGGTTGACTCTTGTGGACTCTTTTGCAAAACAAGTTTTTTGAAGAAAATCAACGGACAAAGACCCTTTTGGGTTGCCTACATATCCTACATCCGGTGAGAATCAGACCTGCGTAGTTCAGTAAGATTAAGAATTGTGTAAATAAGCTAACTCTTCTTTTTGGATACTTTTATAAACTTAAACCATGAAAGCTTTAAGAAAAAGAAAAACATATTTTTTTTATTTTTTTTATTTTTCGAAAGAAATGCTTTAAAAGAAGAAAGGAAATATATTTTTTTTTTGGATTTTTTATTTTGCTTTTGATTTTGATTTTTTTTGATTTTGAGAGAAAGACTTCTAAAAAATGATTTGCTTTTGATTTGAACTTTGGGAATTTTAACAGTAAAAAGAAAATATTTTTGTTTGAATTTTCATTTGTTTTATCTTTTTCAAAGGAAGAAAGAAAGTATTTTTGGATTTTGGATGTTGCCTCTTAATTTTCGAAAGAGGGACTTTTTTAAGAAAATGTTTGAAATTTCTGAGATTTTTATTTACCAAAGTACTTATAATGAAAAGCAAAAATATTTTTGGACTTCAATTTATTATTTTTTTTACAGCTAACACTTACAAAAGAAATACTTTTAAAGAAGGAAGGAAAAAAAATAAAAAATATTTCCCTTTTTTTTGGATTCTTCTTCTTTTTGGTTATTTTTAATTTATGGAAAAACACTTCAAAATAAAGGAAATCCGTATTTCGGATTTTTATTCCATTTGAGTTTTTTTTTATTTCTTTTTCCATATGAAAGACTTTAGAGAGAAGAAAACTATTTTTGAGTTTAAAAACTTTTTTTTTTATTTTTTTTGAATTTTCTAAGGAAAGATTTCTAAAGAAGGAACTAAAAAAAAATATTTTTTTTTGGATTTTTTTGAAAATTGGGGCCGGAACCGATGAGGTTTGGCTACGTATCTCACATCCGGTAAGAATTAGACCTGCGTAGTTTGGTCAGTTTTGACATTTACATTTTCCTTTTTTTCTCTTTTTTTTTCAAAAATTCGGCAGAGTTTCGGGATATTTTCAAATATCGGGATTTTTATAAATCGGGTAAATTTTCTCTCCTACCTCACTCTTGGTTTTTATCTTTGTTTCCTTTTCCTAGCCGGTCAACATGAAAGCCGAAATAAATAAATATTCACATAGCACGTAGGATGCATCAGGATGGTCTTTATTTTGGGTACACCTGTCCTAGACGGACCCAACCCCTGTGTTGAGTCCCCAAGGTCAAATGCATGTGATGCAAATAATCGTTCCTACTAGGGATCCGGCATGAGGTTGTGTTATTCTAGGTTTAAAACCTGGGATTTGTGGTCTAGACCTAGGTTACCCGAGCGGACAACTGGGGCCGAAAAGGGGGCAACATACAGGGAGAACTAAAGTCTACCCGGACTTGTTGCTGGCCCAGCCTTGATCTATTTGGTAAAAATTCTACAGAAAAGGCGGGCCACGCGAACGTGTGCACCATTTTCAGAAGACTCAGAGGGGTGGCGTAAAAAGACATTTAAAATACAGTTCAAGTAATATCAAAGCGGTAAATGACAATTAGCACATTAAGTCCACAAAATACAGTAATATCAACAATAAAGCCAAATAAAAATCGCGTTAACAAGCTCGAATTCTTGAACCCTGAACCGGAAGTTCTGGGTTCTATTCCCCAGCAGAGTCGCCAGAGCTGTCACACCTCCTTTTTACACCCCGAGGGGGTATAAGGGAATTTTTCCAATTAAAGTGACATTACTCAAAATGGGACTATTTGTTTAATTCAGAGTCGCCACTTGGAGGATTACTCTCCATCCGCATGCACTATTTCGATCATATTTGCCTCCTAGTGGGCTGGCATCAGATTCCTGTTGATATTGGGTGCTTCGGGAGCTTGAACTTCAATTCTATTGGTATCAATAAGCTCTTGTATCGCACTTTTCAAGTGCCAGCACTTTTCTGTATCATGACCCGGAGTACCAGAACAATACGCATAGCTGACAGTATAGTCGAGATTCTTTGGAGGAGGATTTGGCAGTTTGGACTGTGTCGGCCTTAGCATATCTAGTTGTTTTAGCCTGTGGAATAGACTAGTGTATGATTCTCCCAATGGAGTAAAGGTTTTCTTTTTCTGCAACCTTTCACCCTTGAATGCTTGACTAGGCCGTAAACTTGGTCCGGGAGTGTTTTGGTAGGCTCGTGGATGTGGATAAATATTTTATAGGACGGGAGCACGCCATTGAGTGTGGGCAAGAAGTTGGTTGTATGCTTGTGCATGGTGGACGGAAAAATAAGGTTCTGGTGGGGAATAGTAGTGTTGGGGTAGATTGTGGTGATAAGTTTGTTGGTGGGGTCGAGGTTGATTGTAGTGGTAAGGTGAACCTCTGGATCCGGACCAAGTTCCTGAATCAACCATTGTTTCTTCCTCTCTCTTCTTCTTCCCAATCCCTCCTATACCGCCCTGAATAGCCTGAGTAGTCGCTTTGATAGCCAAAGAGCTCATGATTTATTCGACTTGAGGCCCTCTTCTACCATGCCCCCCGTCTTTACCACTTCGTTGAATGACTTTCCCACAGCTGAGACCAAATGGCCATAGTAAGTAGGTTCCAAAGCCTGTAGGAAGTAATATACCATCTCACTTTCCTTCATTGGGGGATCTACTCTTGCTGCTTGCTCCCTCCATTGGAAGCCATATTCTCTGAAGCTTTCACTGTGTTTCTTCTCCAATTTGGTCAAGGACAGTCGATCTGGAATGATCTCAAGATTGAATTGGAAGTGACAAGAAAATGCTTGAGCCAGATCATCCTATGTGTACCATCTTCCATGGTCTTGGCAGGTATACCACTCCAATGCTGATCCACTCAAACTCTGACTGAAGTAAGCCATTAACAATTCATCTTTTCCTCCCGCTCCCCTCATCTTGCTGCAAAAACCCCTCAAGTAGGCTACTGGATCACCGTGCATGTTGTATAGATCGAACTTGGGCATCTTGAAACCTGCCGGTAATTGCACATTCGGGAACAGACATAGGTCCTTGTAGGCCACGCTTACTTGCCCTCCCAACCACCGCATGTCTGTGAAGGATTGTTCTAAGCTTTTAACTTTCCTGAACATCTCCTCCTGTTCGGTATTTTTGACTGGTTTATCAGCTTCTATCGGGAGGTCAAAGCAAGGAGTATAGGAATGGGTTTCTAGAGCTTTGAAAGTGGGGTCCGAGGGGTAGTATTGGTTGTCTTGGGCCTGGAACATAGGCTCGCTAGGAGATTTGTGGAGGGTAGCCGGTGGAGGTGCTACAAAGATAGGAGTTACTGGTGGAGGAGGGTATGGAATTGGTTTAGGTGGTGGAGATTGTGGTGTATGAGAAATGGTGCCTAGGTAGTGTTGGTAAATGGGAAAGCTCGGGTATAGATCGGTGGCAGGATGATCCTGAGTTTGAGCCGGTGGTGGAGTGAAGGTAGGGTTAGCTGGGCAAGCGGATGGCGGTTGTCCTTTACCCCAGGACTGATACATTTCGGCCATTTGTTGTTTCAATTTGTACATCTCTTCTTTCATGGCGTTAACGTCCAACTCTTCTTCTTCGATGACACTGGTGTCTACATCTGGGATAGACATGATTATTTCTCCTTTGGATTTGGTTTGGTATGGGTGGGTTGCTAGTATGCTTAGGTGAACTAACTGCTTGAATTCTGGAATAACAACCAAACTTGTTAGTGATTAGAGTTTTAACAAATAAGCAACCACACATAGGAATGCAATGCACCTAGGCAATTAGTCATTTCTATCATGTATTTGCTCGGTTGCTTGTATCATCCTGGCTTTTCCTGTCCTTTCCCTTTTATTGTTACTCACGCCTATCTTTTATTCCCCTCCCTTTTTTCTTTTTCCATTTTATTCTTTTCTTTTAGTTGTGGTCGAATCTTATGAAGATTGCCTACGTATCATGACCCCGCATGAATCAGACCGAGCGTAGTTCTGGGGTACAAGTAACAAAACCCCCCTTTTTTTTGGATGTTCGAATTTTCACAAAAAGCAACGATTTTGATTATAACGACTCAAACTAACGGACTTTGAGGAAAGGAAAAACAAGCCAACATATTACAACAGAAGAAAATACAGGTTTGAAAACAAACTAACAGACTCAAATAGAAAGAAAATACAGACTTAAGTGAAAATCACGAATACATCAGTGCCTCGACTGTTCCTGGGGTCCGCGGGACATCATTCGGTCTCGCCTCGGGCCGACGTGCTAAATCCCCTTGGAGGTGGTAGAGACTTTCCATTATCCGGTGGACAAAGGTCATCACAGTGGCGAAAAACATAGATCTAGTCATATCCTCACAACTACTGTACTTCATTGTGATGTAGTCAGTGATCTTTCTGACTCTCTCTCTTATGACACCCTTTTCTTGCAACAAACGCCCAATATGTCGTGCCCTGGCTTCCACAGTTTGTTCGGCTGCTTAATTTTGTTCAAGAAGTTGTTGCAAATCTCTTTCCAAATGTTTTCTTTCAGCCTTGAATTATTTCGCTTGTTTGATCATTTTGTCCTCAATAGTGACGACCGTTTTCTTTAACCCCGCAACCTCATTGTCGTATCTTTCTTTTAATTGTTTAACCGAGCGTGCTCGTTCTTCCGCAATTTTAGCCAATTGCTTTCAAGCCCTGGCTAGTTCACCTTCTTCTTTGTTCAGATCAAAACTATATTCACCCACTTTCTGCCTCAAGTTATATATGAGATTTTCATCTTTGGCACTTCTGATAGGATTTTCTGCCGCTATTTTCATTTTCTGAATCTGGGCTCGAAGGGCCTTATTTTCTTTGGCTAGCCTTTTCTTTTCACCCTCATCCACCGCTGCTTGTAAGCCATTCTTGAATTGAAGGTCTTTGACTTGCTTTTCCAGCTTTCCTATTGTGGCCCTGTACTCATTTTCTTTGGCCAACCAAGCCCACGGTTCTTGCGATGCCTCGACGAATTCCTGAATGTGCGGTTTTTTGGCCGGTCTTTCTGGTTCAGCCCTTGCAGTGTTCTTCTTTCTATACCGGGCAATATAGGTGGGTGGGACCTCGCCTCTAGATAGGTCCCGCACTCGAGTGTTTGCCGTCAAATATTGGCACTCGTTCCAAATAGAACGAACTCTTTCTTCATGAAATTGGCCATCGGAGCTAATCTCAACCGCGTAAATACTGAGATATTCATCTGGATGCATCACCTGACACCTTCCCAATTGTCTCATCACTCGGTAGGGAGCGTAAGGCTGAATACCTCGAAGACCCATTAGGAGGAAGTAAGGACAAGTGGCGGGTATACACACAATTTCTTCAACAGGAAGCCAACCTAGTGTCCATTTTATTTGTCCCGTAGTGATGGCGCGAAGGCGGGCTATCCATTCTCCAAACCCCTCCGGTAACTTGAACCCTGAAATCCTTTTGTTGAACTCTTCAATGCAACTTTTCTCTGCAGACCCATAACTCATATACTGAGGATGGTGACACAGGTGTTCGATCATCCACATTTGTAGTAGCAAATTTCATCCCTCGAAGAAATCTGCCCCAGCTTTACAAGCTGTAAGAGCTCGGTATATCTCAGATATTATCATAGGGGCAAGGGTGCTCTTGGCATTGGTAATTAAGACTTTGACGACTCCAGCCACCCGCAGATCGATATTCCCATCTTTCAGGGGAAACACCACAAGGCCTAAGAAAGCTACCATGAAAGCAAAATGCCTATGTTCATCCCATTTTGCTTGGTTCCCTTTGCTACAAACCCTGCTTTCCAGATCGTTGAACCCTCCTATATACCCGTACCTCCGGTATATAAAATGTAGAGTGGAAAAACCACCCTCCAACTCGGAATATGGGACTTCCTTGCTTATTTTTAACAAATCCATGAATTTGTTAGAGTTAACGGCTCTTGGAGCGATCAGATACTTATGCCTCAGACCTTCAGTACTTCCCATGTAACCTGCTATCTCTTCCAAGGTGGGTGTGAGTTCAAAATCCGAGAAATGCAAGACGTTGTGAGCCGGGTCCGAAAATGTGACCAACACCTATGATGTTTCCCCTAGGCCTTATCTTCATCAACCCGGTGAGACCTCCCAAATGTAGATTGACCTTATCTTGCTCTGACTTGCCCAGATCTTCCCACGACATACGCAACTCCAAAGAGATTTTGTTCATTACTGTTACCGGCAAATTCTGACTCGTGCTCATTCTGCATGTTTATTAGGGTGTTTAGGCAAAATTTAAGACTTAATTGACTCAAAAATAAAATTCACAAACATTTTTTCAAAATAAAATAAAAACCCGATTTTGCAAATACGGCCTTTCAGCACTTCGAGAACGAAGATTTTAAGGTTGTGTCGGTTAACCAGCCAAAACTTTGAAAAATGACCAAAGGTGGATGTTCTTGCAAAAGCAACCTTCCAATGCCCTTTTGGGGACATTCGGCTATTTTTGACAAGAATGACATCACTTTAATTATTTTCAAATGAAAAATAAATTTTTTGTTCTTTTTGGGCTATTTTTCAAAAAGGGCAGTTGGACCCGATGGTGGTTGCCTACGTATCCCACATCTGGTGAGAATCAAACTGGCATAGTTCTGGCAATTTTGACAAAACAAAAGACCAATTTTTTTCTTGAAAATAATAAAAGTTCTCTTTTTATTTTTTTTTCTTTTTAAATTTTCGGCAGAGTTTCGGTATATTTTGGGATATAGGTTTTCAAAACAGGTAGTTACCTCCCTTAACCCTCACACTGCTATTTTCTTTTCCAAACTCTTTCCTTTTATTCAAAAGCCGGTCAGCATGCAAATTCGAAGCAAATAAATGCACAAGTAGCAAGTAAGATGCATCAGGATGGTCTTTTTCATTTTTGGTACACCTGTCCTAGACAGACCCAACCCCTGTGTTGAGTCTCCAAAGTCAAAATGCACGTGATGCAGATAAACGTTCCTACTAGGGATCCGGCATGAGGTCTTCTTATACTAGGTTTAAAACCTGGGTTTATTTGTTCTAGACCTGGTTTACCCGAGCGGACAACTCGAGCCGAGGGGGGGATGCGTACCGGTAACCACAAGATTATCTGGCTTTGCAACTTGTCCGAAACTCGTTCTATTTGGAATAGGACACTAATAGAAAGACGTCACGACCAGCGTGCACTCCTCAGGAGAGAGAAGAGAGGGATTTCATAGCAGTATATATATACAGTTCAGATAATATCAAAGCGGTAAAAAGCAAAATTTAGCACATTAGGCCCAAACATGTAACAAAATCAGATAAAGCCAAATATAACAATTTATCTAAGCTCGAATTCTGAACCCTGAACCAGAGATTCTGGGTTCTTGTCCCAACAGAGTCGTCAGAGCTGTCACGCCTCCTTTTTCCTCCACCCGAAAAGGGTACAAGGAGTTTTTCCAATTAAAGGACAATCAAAACGGGATTATTTGTTTAAAGAAATCAGAGTCGCCAATTGGGAGATTTATGGTGTCCCAAGTCACCAGTTCAAATCCCGAATCGAAGAAAGGGTTGACTCTGTATTACAGTCCGCGAACCAGAAATCCGGGTAAGGAATTTTGTTAACCTGGGAGAAGGTGTTAGGCATTCCCGAGTTCCGTGGTTCTAGCACGGTCGCTCAACTGTTACAATTGGCCTATTATCTGATTTTAATACATGTTTTTGCCTATATGCATTTTTTAACTTTAACCGCTTTTATTCATTTTTAGAAATATTGCAACGCTTGTTAAAGCACGTCTCGAACCGTGTCACAAAAATGCACCCGCGATTTTTGATATATTTTAACATTGTTGAGATTTGGATTTGGGTCACATAAATGCACACCCAAGTTTAGGGAGGTGAATTACTAAAAGGACGCGCTTAATGCAACTGCATGTTTGCAATTTTGCGAGGGCCATGAAAATTTGCTAAATAGCGAGGCCTCGAATTCTAACCAAAAGGTTTCTAAGCTAACTTACGAGGACCTTAACTTGTACGATTTGACTATATATGGCACACCTTGATTTTTTTTAAAAGGAATATTATTCGCACGGAAGTAATCATGAGAATTCTTGATTTCCCTGAAACTGTTACGAAATCCAGATTCAAAGTGGGCACAGTAGTATTCGACTACTGTACTCTAAAATATGACATCAATTTCAATGCATAAGTTTCGATTTCACCCTTTATTTCTAATTTCCAATTTGACTATGAAATACAATGACCAATAGAACCGGTGTTACAACTGTAAGTCATACAAACTAGTAACATCAGGATTTTTGTTCCATTTGCAAATATTGCTTTTTTTTTATCTCAGATGCTGAATATGAAAACATTCCGTGATACTAAATATGCATACATATTTTATATACCCTGCGCATCTCTTTTTTTTAATTAACTAAACCAAATAAATTCATTTTTAACATGCATTATTGAACCAAGTTTGTTATAACCAGTTATTCGATAACGGGCTGCCCAAAATGACATGTTTAACTTATAATTTGAAGCACAAACTAATTAAACCAAGGTTCCAATTTTATTTAAGCAACTTAGGACAAATAGGCTACATGATTAACCCAACAACCAATAAATATGCAAGCCATGTTCAAACCAGAGCTAGACATCGAGTGTAACACATTCAAACTAGCTCATTCATTTTTTAGCAATTGAACAGTATCGAAACCTGGGGAGGCAGTCGATCCTCGACCCTTTAGAGAGTTTGCATTCACTCAGTGGGAGGGAAAGATTAACTACAGAATTAATCCAATTAACATGCCAATCAAGCTTTCAAGAGGATTCAAAACCAAGTAACATGGCTAAATGTCCAATTATACAGCGCTAAAATTTAATTACTAATTTGATTACACAAAATGTTACTCAACCTTTCAAGTCATCCCTATGACCAATAAGCCCTATAACACATACACTGCATAAACCTTGCATATACAGATCAAATCTCAACCAACCCCAGATAACAATATCACATTCCGAATGAAAACTAAAACATATGATTGACTCAATGATATGAAAACAATGTCCTGCTTAACACTAAGCTTTTCATTTCGACTTTTAAAGTCAAGATTCACATAGGGTAGAATACAGAAGTGTACCTGAGATTGAGGGAACAAAGAAATAAAGAAGGATCAGCAATTTTTAAACAGCAGAAATCGACAGCATCAACAACACAGCCCAAATTCAGCAAATGAAACCAGAAAATTGATTTACAATCCAATGGAACAGTAGTCTTTAACACAATTTGATCAAAACCTTCCAAAAAACTAGTATCAAGCCAACACAAATCCCATCACTGAACACTATTGTTTTCAGAACTTAAAAGAATCAGGAATTACTGAGGCTCAATGGTACAGTAGAGAGTTTTCAGCCGATTTATTAGATTTTTATTTCTTAAAAAAAGTCTGTATTTTTCAATACTTTCTGAATATCAAAATGTTCTTCTCCTCTCGGTCCTTTTTCAGAATATATCTATAAATTCCTTAAATAGGCAATGGGAATGCCCTTTAATTCACAAGATGGCCTTTCAACATTAAAAAATTGATTCCACTCAACCCCTATTGAATTAAATTTTCCAGTAGTGAAATCTAAACCCTACCACTATAGAAACTTCTTAATTTGGTGACTACTTTAAACTTATACTAATCAATTCTTATCAACATAATTAAACAAGAAGTTAAACCAAATTATTGAACTAATCCCAATTACTCTGACTAAGTGATTAAACGAGATACAATTTCACGGTCTTAAAACAAGCTGATATCCCAATTATACGAAACAAATCAGCAAAACCAATCTTAAAGAAACAACAGTGAACATAAATAATTTATACCAAAGAACTGATCGAATTTCAATTGAAATTGACCAGAAAAAGAAAAAGAGACGAGGAAGACAAATATCAGAATAATACTAAAAAATATAAATATAGAAAAAGAGACAGAAACTCACCGGTCAATAGTAATTGAAAAAAACCTTCGAATCTTCATTTTTAAACCAAATTTTGACTTTAATTGTGTGTTCTTGATGTTCTTATCAAGAACACACAACTAAAGTCAAAATTAGCTTAAAGCATCAATAAAACTTGACTCTGCAGTTTTAGGTTTAAAACTTAGATTTAATATTCGACAAGTTCTGGTTTGATTCGAGGGTAATGGATTGTGGATTAGGGAAGAGGGGAGTGAGGTGGCTTCAGGGTCTTAATTTGGGAGGGGTTGGAGGCGGCGCCGCCACCGGAAGGCTAGGGTGAATGGTGGCAGCTGCTAGGGTTCAAAGCTTAAAATCAAGATTCGAACCGTTCTAAGGGCGTTCGAAGGAAACTAACTACGGATTATGAAAGAGGAGATTAAGGGGGTTCTGGGGTGTATTTTCGGGGCGATTTGGGGCCTGCGCCGCCACCGGAAGGCGGTGGGGAATGGTGGCGGCTAGTCTCTAGGGTTTGGGTGAGGAAGATGAGCGATGAGATGTGGGGGATGGGTTATGAGGGGGCGGGGTCTGTTTGGATATTTATATACTGGGATGGAATTGGATCCAGGCTGTTCGATCAAACGAGATCAACGGCTTGGATCATCTGACTAAATGGAACGACGACGTTTAGATACCTTTGAGATCGGATCGGTCTCTAATGTAAACGGGTCGGGGTCGGATACGGGTGAGGGGACGTGTTTTAGACCGTTGGATGAACGATCTTTAACGGCTCCGATTAATTGAACCCAAACGACGTTGTTTGGTCGAGCAAAAAAAAGAAACGGACTGGGTTTGGCTGGTTCTGGGCCGGTTCTAGGGTATTTAGGCAGGTATTGGAGTGGGTTTTTGTTTGGCCTGGGGATTTTTTGGCCCAGATCTGATTTCCTCTCTTTTATTAATTCTTTTTCTTTTCTTTTCTTCCTTTTTCTTTCAAAAATTGAAACTAAAATCCTAATTAAATTATAAAACCCAAATTAGCTTTAAGAATATTAATTAACTCTAAATAATAATTATCATAAATAATTAAATACTAAATTAAAAGAAAATCACACAATTTAACTAAAAACACAAAAATATGTTATTTTTGTTAATTTTTATTTTTGTAAAACACCTAATTATTAATTAATGTAAAAATCCAATCCTAAATGCAGATGCTATATTTTTGTATTTTTAATGCATTAATAAAATTAAACATGTACACAAACATAGGCAAACAATCAGGAAAATCGCATAATAATTCCTAAAAATAACACATAATTAAAGAAAAGACCTAATTTTGGGAATTCTTTTGAAGTAATTCGTGTGAGGCAAAAATCACATGCTCACAACCACTACCAAATATTACCTCCAATACTACACGCAAACCTCTTCATAAAAATATCCAACTCAAGCGTGAATCACCAACACCGGAGAACCCTCTCCTACTCCAACACACCTCTCTTCAACCACCACATAACAATGAATCACAATATCAACCACCCCTTTACATCACTCAATATCCACCAACACAAACTTACCCTCAATCCTGGTTAGAAATGAGCCTACAGGATCATGCACTCACCTTCATGATGGAGGTGGAGGGACACGAGGTAATACTTATGCTCCAGAACCTAGTGGACATTGCTCAGATAGTAACGAAGGGCATGAGGATGGGGGTGGAACTCTACAACCAATACCTATGGGCCATGCACCCATCCTCAACCATGCAACACTTCCAGACACACACACACCACTACCCCTGTTATACTAGAATCAAACAGCTTCGATGGAACTTCCATTTTATCAACCACAAATACCATCCCACTCACTAGTTCTATGGATATAATAGAGATCAAACATTTATATCCCAACCCCCTTGCATGCACAAGCAGCACCGTATCAACCCACTCCAGTGCATCCAACACAAGAAACTTACAACGTACTAGACGAAATAGGGCAACTCGAGGTGGCAGCAACAATGGAGGACATCAGGGAAACATAGCCAATCTTGTGCTTCCTCAACAACAAAAAATATTACAACCTCAAAAAACATTATGTAAGAAAGGTGATCATCATTTTCACACATCCTTTTTACACCCCAAGGGGGTATACGAGAGTTTTTCCAATTAAAGTGACATTATTCGAAATGGGATTATTAATTTAATTCAGAGTCGCCACTTGGAATATTTTAACTGGTGTCCCAAGTCACCGGTTTTATTTTTAAATCCCAAATCGAGGAAATTCGACTTTCCTTTTGAAGTCTGCGAACTAAAAATTCTAAGTAAGGAATTCTGTTAATCCGGGAGAAGGTTTTAGGCATTTCCGGGTTCCGTGGTTCTAGCACGGTCGCTTAGCAATTTATATTTGGCTTAATTGTTAACTACTCATTCTTAAGACCTATGTGCAATTATCTTTTTACTGCTTTTAAATACTTGAATTATTCGTAATTAAAGAATTGAGTTACACGTACATATACTCTTTTCTTTTGGCGTATCAAAATCATGTCACGCGAACGTGTTCACGATTAATAACGGTTTTGTTGATTTATTAAGGAAGTTTAATTGAAGTTACGCGAATGCATCCCTCGAGTCTTTTTTAGAGTTAAATTTGCAATTATGTTACGCGAACGTATACATAATCACGATGGTAAATTAAATGCGCTCATAAAACACTCTAACGTATTTGGATCATTTTATGGAGACATACTTATTATAGAGAAATAGGCGAGCTTGTTACTTCATTATTTTGGGCTTTGTCAAAATTATACTAAAGGCCACTAAAACCATATGTATATGAAAGTACTAAACCTTTTAAATTTGGAACCAACTGATGACGTTGTTTTTTCTTATTCCTAAACTAACAGCCCAATTTCACATTTCAATTATTAAAGCCCAAGGTTACTTAATCAATTAGAAATTCATATGACCCCATACTTTAGCATTAGACAATTCTTCTAAATTTATGAGAATAGTGGAATGATAAAGCCACATCAAATAGAAGCAAAGTAACTGATCTCAAAGAATACAAATACAACAAATAAATAAAGCATATCAAATAAGAACTAATCAGAAAATTCATTTCAAAATGCATAAGTGACTTTGTAAAGAGAAAAAGGATGGACTTTCTGTATTTAATAAAAATCTCCAAGAAAAATCTTTGACAAGGCAGCTGAGAAATGGAATAAAGATCGAGAAGTCGACGACGAAACTTTGGCAAAAATTTGGATCGCGACCAAACTTGTGAACGACGCCTTTGATCTCAACTTTTGACGCTGCTATTTCCTTTTGTGAAAATGGGACTGTTTTGAGGTATTTATAAGTAGGGTTTTTGATGATTTTTGGCTGGGTTTAAGGGTTAAAAAATCTGGTTTTGGATGGACGTTCTAGCTAATAGTTAGCATTTCAAAAAATGGTGGAACGAGGCTATAGACGAGGATGGTTTGGTGTGCATTTTTGAACAATTTTATGGCTTATTTACAGTGGTGTTTGGTGGCCTTTTTAGGCGTTTTTGGACTGATTTTATGGGCAAGAGAAGCTGGGACTTTTTTAAGCTAGAGCTGGCAGCAGTTTTAGCTGCTATTTCATAACATTTTTAGCTTGATTTTGTCATGTTTGTTGGGTTGTTTGGAGGGATGATATGGGAAGCTTTAGGGAACTGATCTTGGGGTGTTTTAATGGCTGAAGTTTCAGCTAGTTTTCATGGTTATTGAATGGAGAAGATGAAGCTGTTTTGAGATTATTTTTTAGGAAGAAGATGGGCAGCTGCTGTGTTATTTCTCTTTTCCAAGCAGCTACGTTTTTTCTTTTCTCTTTGTAATGCTACTCTCCCCCCTCTTCTTTATGTTCCCAGATCAAATATATACAAAAATGTGTGTGTGTTGTAGTAGTTGATGTGAGAAAGTAGTGCTGAGTGGGAGAAAATATTTTGGGAAGAGTGGGGAACATGAGTGGGGAAAGTGGAGAGAGTGGGAAACATGAGTGGAGAAAGTAGGTAAAGTGGGGGAAGTGGGTAGTGAGTGGAGAAAGTGGGAAAAGTGGGAAAAGTGGGAATATATTCAAACATGGTCAAAAATTAGCTGCTCACAGTTGTCCTTCTTTACTTGGAGACATTAAGAGTTTTCAAGTAAAGATAAGGTGAGTCATGTGACTAATTTTTGAACAAATCCTTTTTTTTTTTCAAAAAAAAAATAAACAAAGGAAAGTGTGCAACCGAGTCCTGATTTTGGACAGCCTACATATCCCGGGTCATAAGGGAATCAGGTCGCGTGTAGTTCAAGAAGAATGATGGAATGATTAGTTCGAGAGTCGAGTGAGGTTTGATCGAGGCTCTGGTCCGTGACGCTGTTATTACATCAAAAATAAAAAAAGAACTAAACAAGCCTATCAACTATGAGTTAAAAGATTCCTATCTGTGATTCTTCTGAAGTTTGATCTTGAGTCTTGGATGGTTCTTCCTGCAGACTCTGATATGAATCTTGATGCTCGTTAGTTGCAACCGCTGGTTTATTCTTCTTCAGCTTTTCAGATCAAGACAGGACATGCAAAGCTTGTGATTATGTCTTGAGCAGTCCACATCTTTTCTCCGCTTCTGCACTTTGAGTTCAACTTCTTTTCATTTTATTCCTTTTCTTTTTGTTCAGGTTGAGACTTATTCTTTTGGTCATCTAAACCCTTGTTCCTCACGGTGAAAACCTGTTCAGGCACCAAAGCAAACAAACAAAAATTTTCTGCACTAGTTTTCATTAGGAAAATTTCTTGAGTTATTGTAACAAAATCTAAACTACCTCTTTATTGAAAGCAATAAAATCAGGATTGTGTATCTTTGGGAAAAGGGATTGGAGAGTGAGCCCAATATCGATATTAAAAGTCAACTAAGGAGTGTAGACCCTATGTTGGCAAAAAGCGACTAGGGAGTGGGGACCCTATGTCTAAAAATCTCAACTAGGGGTTGGAGAACCTATGTTGGCAAAAGGCAACTAGGGGATGTAGACCCTATGTCTAAAAAAAATCTCAACTAGGGGTTGGAGACCCAATGTTGGCAAAAGGAGACGAGGGAATGGAGACCCTATGTCTAAAAAAATCTCAATTAGGGGTTGGAGACCCTATGTTGGCAAAAGGCGACTAGGGGATGGAGACCCTATATCTAAAATCTCAACTAGGGGTTGGAGACCCTATGTTGGCAAAAGGCGACTAGGGAATGGAGGCCCTATATCTAAAATCTCAACTAGGGATTGGAGCCCTATGTTGGCAAAAGGCGACTAGGGAATGGAGGCCCTATGTCTAAAAATCTCAACTAGGGATTGGAGCCTTATGTTGGCAAAAGGCGACTAGGAAATGGAGGCCCTATGTCTAAAATCTCAACTAGGGGTTGGAGACCCTATGTTGGCAAAAGGCGACTAGGGGATGGAGACCCTATGTCTAAAAAATCTCAACTAGGGATTGGAGCCCTATGTTGGCAAAAGGCAACTAGGGAATGGAGGACCTATGTCTAAAATTCTCAAATAGGGATTGGAGCCCTATGTTGGCAAAAGGTGACTAGGGAATAAAGGCCCTATGTCTAAAATCTCAACTAGGGGTTGGAGCCCTATATTGGCAAAAGGCAACTAGGGAATGGAGGCCCTATGTCTAAAAATCTCAACTAGGGATTGGAGCCCTATGTTGGCAAAAGGCGACTAAGGAATGGAGGCCCTATGTCTAAAAATCTCAACTAGGGATTGGACCCCTATGTTGGCAAAAGGCGACTAAGGAATGGAGACTCTATGTCTAAAAAATCTACACTAGGGATTGGAGCCCTATATTGGAAAAAGGCGACTAGGGAATGGAGGCCCTATGTCTAAAATCTCAACTAGGGATTGGAGCCCTATGTTGGCAAAAGGCGACTAGGGAATGGAGGCCCTATGTCTAAAATCTCAACTAGGGGTTGGAGACCCTATGTTGGCAAAAGGCGACTAGGGGATGGAGACCCTATGTCTAAAAATCTCAACTAGGGATTGGAGCCCTATGTTGGCAAAAGGCGACTAGGGAATGGAGGCCCTATGTCTAAAATCTCAACTAGGGATTGGAGCCCTATGTTGGCAAAAGGCGACTAAGGGATGGAGACCCTATGTCTAAAAAATCTCAATTAGGGGTGGGAGACCCTATGTTGGCAAAACCATAAAAGATTGAGATTGGGGATTCTAAATTCCCATTTTTATTTGAATTTTCTTCTTATCTCTTTTTTTTCATTTCATTTCATTCTTTTCATTTTTTTAGTAAAAATGCAAGAAAGAATTTGGAGAAGACTTCCCTTTTGGATTGATTATTGCTGCAAAGCTGTTTCTAGCACTTGCGTATTTCTTTTCCTTTTTGGTTGCACCTTCTTCTTGCACGGTTGCTTTGGATTGTACCTATTTCAAAATTTTCATACAAAGAACAATAGTTAGTTTAAAACGGTGGTTGGTTTTGTGGCCTTGATTGTTTTTGATCATTTGATCTCGGCCCAACTCTTTTGGTGAGCACCTCTGTTGTCTGCTATCTTTTTTGAAGATTGATCTCTCTCCTAAAATCGAGGAACTCAAATTTCCAAACATTCTAGATAACGGTTCAACCACGTGGGGCTTTGGTCTTTTCACCTTATTCTGCCTCTAGGGGCTTTTGACTTTGGATTTCTTTTCATTTTCAATGACTTTAATTTCAAAGCATCGGCCATCGTGGACAGTCGGGATCGACCTGATGCACCCGCCGAGATTGGATACTTTTCTTTAGACTTGGCTTTTGTTAAGTAGAACCCTGTAAAACCAATCTTGCCAACTTTTCTTTGTGTTAGTTTTGGAACAGAGTTGGATCGAAAGGGATTCAAAGATAATAAAACAAAGGACAAGAAAGTGAATTTAAGGAGAAGTGTCCCTTTCAGGGAGGAAAAAAGGACTTATCTGGAGTGCATGCAGACTTCAATAGACATGACATGCTTCTTGGACTAGATACCTGATCTGCACAACTATCAAACTTCTCATAAACCCATTACGACCCGTGTTTTAAAACCAAGAAACCTTGACAGGACTCTTTCAATACCAATGGTGGTGAGGGGTTTCTTCTTTTCGATCAACGGCTCCCTTTGCGGGTTTTCGCCAATCGACCTCTCTCATTTCTCTTCTCACTATCGCCTTATAGTGCTCTTTACGAGTTTTCACTAACAAGACTCTCTCGTTTTTTAGTTTCTCTACTCACCATCGCCTTACAGTGCCCATAGGTATTCACCAATAAGACTCTCATTTTATTTCTCTCATCTTGATTGCATCGAATCCAAACAACTGCGTTCTCTGATTTCGAACACCTTTAACCGATTGATCAGAAGGACTTGAGCAAGGTTTGGGTAAAAATAACTTGGATCGAATTACAACTTTGGAACCATTTAAGAGGGATCATCACCGAACCATTATAATATCTGCCTCGGTTTCAATTTTCGGGGAAAATTGGATTTTTGTTTTGGTGTGACTGAACCCCAAAGAGAGGCTGCCTATGTATCCTTTCGGCATCAAGTCGAACGTAGTTTAGAGAACCATTTTGTTTTTGTTGTTTTGTTGTTTTTCGTTTTCCTTTTTTTGTCTTTTTTTTTACAAACATCTTCGAGTTCTAAAGAGGGTAGTGAAAGAAAGGTAACCGGCTCAAAGGGTTAGCAAAGTATTGGAGTGTTTGGGGTAGTGAGAATGAAAGCCTTAATCATCCCAATCAGATAATGTTATTGCTACATAAGGATTAGACATAGTAACTTTTGACTGCATCTGCATTTATAGCTATTTCAGGGTCATTCCCTTCGATGTCTCCCAGGTATAACGCCCCTTTTGGCAACAATTTTTTGATAATGCATGGTCTGTTCCAATTAGGAGCAAACTTTCCTTTTGCTTCCTGATGATGGGGAAGAATACGCCTTAAAACGAGTTGCCCCACTTCGAAGTTTCTGGGCCGCACTTTCTTGTTGTAGGTACGGGCCATTCTTTGTTGATACAACTGCCCATGGCAGACTGCGGCCATTCGCTTTTCATCGATCAAGGTTAACTATTCTAGAAGGGTTTTGACCCACTCACTATCTTTAATTTCAGCTTCAACAATGATCCGAAGAGAAGGGATTTCAACTTCTGCGGGTATTAAGGCTTTAGTGCCATAAACCAAAAGATATGGGGTTGCTCCGACTGATGTGCGCACAGTAGTGCAATATCCCATCAATTCAAACATTAACTTTTCATGCCACTTCCTGGAACTTTGAATCATCTTTCTCAAAATCTTTTTGATGTTCTTGTTTGATGCTTCGACGACACCATTGGCTTTGGGCCGATAAGGAGTAGAATTTCGATGCGTGATCTTAAACTCCTCACATATCTCCCTCATCAAGTGACTATTCAAATTTGCAGCATTATCTGTAATGATGGTCGCAGGAATACCAAAACGGCAGATAGATTAGAATGCACAAAGTCTACCACAGCTTTTTGGTGGCAGATTTGAGAGTAATTGCTTCAACCCACTTCGTGAAATAGTCAATAGCGACCAATATGAATCTATGCCCATTTTAAGCTTTTGGCTCAATCGGCCCAATGACGTCCATACCCCAGGCAACAAATGACCAAGGTGTTGACATGGGATGCAACTTTATAGGTGGTGCATGAATCAGATCACCGTGCACCTGACACTGATGACATTTTCGAACAAAACTGAAGCAATAATTTTCCATAGTCATCCAATAATAGCCTGCTCAGAGGATTTTCTTTGCCAAAACATACACGTTTATGTGGGGTTCGCACGCTCCTGCGTGCACTTCATACATGATTCTTCCGTCCTCTTTGGCGTCAACACATCTTAACAAGTTGAGATCTAGAGTTCTTTTGTATAGGACCTCACCGCTCAAGAAGAAACCGCTTGCGAGCCGTCTGATGGTTCTTTTTTGGTCTCCACTGGCTTGCTCGAGATATTCTTTAGTTTTCAGAAACCTCTTGATATCATGATACCACGGCTGAACATTCGGTTCTGCTTCAATCATGTTGCAGTAACCGTGCCTTTCTCGGATTTGGATTTCTAATGGGTCAATTTGGGCATTATATGGGTATGGCAGCATCGAGGCCAAAGTGGAGAGCGCATCGGCTAACTCATTATGAAAACGAGGAATGTACCTGAACTCTACCGACTTGAACTGCCTACTAAGATCTTCCATATGTTGCCTATAGGGAATAAGTTTGACATCTTGAGTTTCCCATTCTTATTGGGCTTGTCGAATAATCAAATCCGAATCTCCCATGATTAACAATTCTTTGACATTTTGGTTGATTGCCATGTTCATACCCATAATGCAGGCTTCATACTCAATAGTGTTGTTTGTGCAAAAAACCAAAGCCGGGTTGTGGCTGGATAATGCTGACTAGTGGGTGAGATCAAGATTGCCCCAATTCCAATGCCTTTTGCATTTACAGCCCCATCGAAGAACATTTTCCAAGCATTGGTGTCTTCTGATGTTATCTCAACTGAATTTACCTCTTCATCCAGAAAGTAGGTGCTCAAAAGCTGGTATTCATCATCAACAGGATTTTTAGCCAAATGATCCGCCAAAGCCTGGGCTTTCATTGCCGTGCGGGTGACGTAGATTATGTCAAATTCAGTGAGCAAAATCTGCCATTTAACTAACCTCCCTGTGGGCATTGGCTTCTGGAATATGTATTTTAAAGGATCCAACATGGTAATGAGGTAAGTGTTGTAGGCCAACAAGTAATGCCTCAACTTTTCAGCAACCCAAGTCAAAGTGCAGCAACTCCTTTCCAACAAGGTATATTTAGTTTCATAGCTTGTGAAGGTCGATAGATATTCTTTGATTTTGTCAAAGGCTTCCTGGCACTCGTCTATCCATTTAATTGCTACATCTTTCTTTAACAGCTTGAAGATGGGTTCACATGTAGAAGTCAACTGAGCAATGAATCGGCTAATGTAGTTCAACCTTCCCAACAGGCTCATAACCTCTTTATTGGTTTTTGGAGAAGGCAAATCTCGAATAGACTTTATCTTCGTTGGGTCTACCTCGATGCCCCTCTGACTGACTATGAATCCCATTTGGCTGGGTCCACATACACCTCTATCTCTTGGTGCATCATGTCATGAAAAATGGCAGTCATGGCCCTCATATAGGTTGCTCCGGTGTTCTTCAAACTAAAAGTCATGACTCTGTAATAGTAGGTGCCCCAGGGTGTGGTGAAAACTGTCTTTTCCGCATCCTCTTCATCCATCAACACCTGGTGATATCCTGCATAACAATCCACGAAGGACTGTATTTCATGTTTGGCGCAGTTATCAACAAGGATGTGGATGTTCGGCAAAGGGAAATTATCCTTGGGACTTGCTTTGTTCAAATCTCTGTAGTCCACACACACTCGAGTTTTTCCATTTTTCTTTGTTACTGGAACTACATTGGCTAACCATGTGGTGTATCAAACCACTCGGATCACCCCCGCCATCAACTATTTTGTGACCTCTTCTTTAATCTTGTCACTGATATTAGTTTTGAACTTTCTTTGCTTTTGCTGGACATGAGGATAATCGGGGTAGGTTGGCAACTTGTGAACTATCAAATCAACACTTAGTCATGGCATGTCATCGTATGACCAAGCAAACACATCTTTGAATTCAAACAAAAGTTGGATCAATGCGTCCCGGGTTTTTCATCTGTGTGAATGCTTATCTTGGTTTCTTTGAGTTCTTTAGAACTACCCAAATTAACTGGCTCGGTATCATTTAAGTTCAGCTTAGGTTTATTCTCAAATTATTCCAATTCTCGATTTATTTTCCTAAAAGCCTCTTCTTCATCATATTCCGGTTCTTGGTTCATTATTTCACAATTAGACAGCGTGTTAGGATCTGGGCATGAAGTCCCCAAGCATGTCATGTTATTTAAAGTCGTATTATTAGAACTGAAATAAGAGAAAAATAACAAAAATCAGAAAGAGTAGAGAGATGAACGATGAAATATTAATATCATTTCATTGAATTAGAAGATAACACGGTTTACATTGGAAATTAAAGACAGGAAACTAAAGAAAACATCCGAGTTACACCCTGAAATAACTCGTGATGCATAAAAAGTGGTAGGACTACACTATCGGGATTCCCGCTTGATTGGGAATAGAGTAACCTTCCAATTTTGTAGCTTGACACTAGGTCCCATGAATAGCATCTCAGCGATGCCTGAGCCTTCCCCTAGATGGACCATGTGGGTTTCATACAGCATCTGCCTCATAGCCCCACAGATTTCTTTAATTTCCTCAGCCGTGAAGGCCTCATCTTCCTTTTCCTCATTGTATTTATGCCTGACAAATGTTATATAAAGATGCAGAATCGGCTGAGGCAAGACCCAACCATTGTTCTTTCGTTCATCTGCCCATTTTCCATCAGCTGGCGTGGGTTGGAAACCTACCCCAAAGAACTTATCACTAGCAGCCAGAGTGATAGGTTCGGCGATTCCTTGCAATGACATCTCGAGCCCCTTCCCGGGTTTGTACCCATGCCTGATCATTTCTTTGGCAACCATAATTGATGCATTTGAGAGAAAGGGTTGAGGACAAGGATTCCCTTTTTCACATTGGTCTGCGACCACAACCTCAAACGCTTGATAGACTATGTGTTCACTTCCTTCCCTAGCCTCAAGACATGGGACTGATGGGTCCCGGCAAATCGATTGCTCATCTTCTCCGCCAACTACAATCTCCTGATCTTCATGTTAAAATTTCACCATCTGGTAGAGAGTAGAAGGTACAACCCCTATTGCGTGAATCCAAGGTCTTCCCAAGAGAAAATTATAGGAAGTATCCATGTCCAAGACCTAAAAGGTCACTTCGAAGTCCACTGGATCAAGAGTCAAAATTAAATCAATCTCACAAATGGTATCTCTCTTAATGCCATCGAAGGCACGCGCATAGAAGTTGTTGGGCCTGATTCTCTCGGTACCGATCTCCATTCTTTGCAGGGTTGAGAGAGGGCAAATATCTACCCCAGAACCACCATCTAGCATGACCCTTTTCACATAATACCCCTCGCATTTAACTGTCAGATGAAGGGCTTTGTTGTGGGCGGGCCCTTCCGGGGGCAAATCATTCTTGCTGAAAGAGATATGATTAACTGCAAAAAACTTTTCCGCCATCCTCTCTACTGTTCCACAATGGTTTCAATGGGTATGTATGCTTCATTGAGAGTTTTGATCAACACTTTTTGATGTTTAGTTGAATTTATTAGCAAAGACAACAAAGAGACTTGAGCAGGAGATTTTCGGAGTTGGTAAACTATCTCATAGTCCGCCATTTTCATTTTCTGGAACAACTCTTCTGCTTCTTCAACACTTACTGGCTTCTTGGGTGGGAAATTCTTCTTTATGGCATTATTCACTTCCTCCAGATTGAGGTATTTCTCAGCCGGGTTATTTTCCTGAACTTCTCCCGAGATCTCTTTACCTCTGTAAGTTACTACCGCATTGTTGTAGTTCCATGGAATGGCAGTGGGATCTGTCATGGGCCTTTGCGGTGCACGGCCAATAACCACGGTCTCATTCAGCCTTGGTGAAATTACTGGCCCCCGCACCACGTAGGTCCCTTCGGGCACATACATTTTAGCTCCCTTGTTTAACTCAAACCTTCTAGGAGGGCTCAATGACATCTGTTCTTTCTTGTGGCCTCGGGGAACATAGAGAATGGCATCTTTTAAGGGCGCTACCCCAGTTTCAGTTCCCACTTTCTTTTCTGTATTCTGAGGGGTAGGGTTGCTCTTCTTCTCACCTTTGTCTCGTTTCGCGATAGCTTTTGGTTTCCTTTCCACATCGGCTTTGGCAATGATGGCTTTTAGAGCTGGGTCAAACTCTCTATCTTCACAAATCATTCCAATAATCAGCCTGTTGTTGTGAGCCGGTAATGGATTATTGGTTACATTATGAACGTTTTCGTCCTTTAGTACTATTCTCTTTTGTTCTGTTAGATTTTCCACCGCCCTCTTCAATGTCCAATAGTCATCTGTATCATGCCCTTCTGCCCCTGAGTGGTAAGCACATTGAGTACAGGCTCTGTAATCGGGTTACGCTGGGTTCTGTCTGATTTGGAGTACAGGCTGCAACAAACCCATCTGGAGAAGTTTGGGAAAAAGGCTGGAATATGACTCCCCAATAGGTGTGAAGTTTGCCATCTTGGGTGGTTCCCGGGCACGGAAGTTGTTCTGTGGATGTCGGGGATTATACTGGGCTTGGTGAAAAGGTACATTTATGTGAAATGGAGCTCGGTTTTGATTAAATTGTTGTTGTGGCCTAGCGTATGATTGGGCATTCATCACCGCGTATGGCTGAGGAACCATAGCATAAGCCACATCCTGGTGGGGGTAGTAATGTTATGGGGTTCTTTCAGAGAAATAAGGTCTGGGTGGTTTTTTTACACTTGAAGTTGCCATTGTCGCTTCTTTTTTCTTATTTCGGTTTGCTACACCTCCACACCCGCCTTGAATTGCTTGGGAGGTAGCCCTTATAGCAGACTGACTCAAGATTTGCCCTGTCTTTAACCTATTCTCAACCATTTCACCGATTTTTATGGCTTCGGCAAACGGCTTCCCCATCGCAGACATCATGTTCTGATAATAATAAGCCTCTTGGGCTTGAAGAAAGACACTAACCATCTCTGTTTCGTCCATTAGAGGCTTGACTCTGGCCGCTTGTTCGCGCCATTTGACAGCATACTCTTGGAAGCATTCCGAGGACTTCTTCTATAGATTTGACAATAAATTCCTGTCAGGGACAATGTCGATGTTATATTGAAACTGCCTGACAAAGTCCCGAGCCAGGTCATCCCAGATATGCCAATGAGATATATCCTGATCCATATACCATTCAGAAGCAATGCCGACCAAACTCTCTCCAAAGTAAGCCATGAGAATCTCCTATTTTCTCCCCGCTCCCCGCAATTGGTTGTAGTACCTTTTGAGGTGGGCTATGGGATCCCCATTCCCATCATATTTTTCAAACTTCGGGGTTTTCAACCCAAGGGTAAATGTACATGCGGGAACATGCACAAGTCAGCGTAGGATACGCTCTTTTTCCCACTCAGACCCTGTATATTTTTTAGACTTTGCTCCATGCTTCTCATCTTTCTGGTAATCTCCTCTTGTTTAGGGGTTTTTGTGGTTTTCTCCTGCCCTGCAGTCAACTCGTATCGAGGCGACTGAGGGCAAGCATTGGTAGTAAACTAGGTAGGTTCCAGTGGGAAAGATGGTGCTTGAAATGTGAAGAAAGATGGATCAAAGCTAGGCCTGTGTAGAGTAGGTTGTGTAGCAGCTGAACAAGGTGGCGCAGTGAATATGTTTGAAGCAGAACTTGAAGTTAACACTTGGGGGCGAGCCTCAGAAGGTGTTCTAGCAAAGTGTCCTAAAATGGTAGGATATCCCAGTGGGGTATTTGGATAACTTATGGGGATGTTGGAGGTCCCACTTGCCCTCGGAAAAAGCTCAGGGAATCCAAGGATCGCAATTGGTGGTTCTCTTCCGTTGGCCCAGGCGTCCCACATTTCCATCATGTCGAGATGCAGAATTCTATTTTCCTCAGCAGTTGTTGACTCTGAAATTGGGATGGCCGAGATCGGACTATCCTCCGGAATAGGAACTGTTGGCAGATGACTTTCCGAAGACATTTCAACACTTCTTTTTGACCTCGTGAAGTACGGATGTGAAGCCAGACTATCACAAAACCAACCACCTTAATATAGAACATGCACTTTAATGCAGTAGACAACAAACTGGTCAGTTTGAAGAAATTAACACATAGGTAATCACACGTTGGAGGTGTGATGCACCTGTACAGTTGAATGTGTTTCTACATGTTTTGCAACGGTCGTATGTTTCATCCCGGCTTTTCTTTTCCCTAATTTTCTTTTCTTTCCATTTTGGCTCTTTGATGTTTCTCCTCTTATTCCTAGTTTCCTCTCCTCTTTTTTTCTTGCTCTCCTTTTTTCGTTTTTTTTTTCTTTGGCTCTCTATTTCTTTCTTTTTGGTTTTTCTTTCGGTTCTTTCTTTTCACATCCCTCTTTTATTTGAGTTATTTACAAATCATGACCGGATCCGATGAGGATTGCCTACGTATTACGACGTCGCAAGAATCAAATCATTACGTAGTTCAAGAAGATAAATGCAAAAAATAAAGAAATAATTTTTTTTTTGGGAATTTCCAATTTTCATTAATAAAGCCTCTACTTCACTGAATTACAAAAGACTCCAAACATACTTCTTCTAGGACTTTAAAACTTCAAACAGACTCAAGCCAAACTTTTTCTAGGAATCTAAAATTTCAGATAGACTCAAAACATACTTTTTAAAAAAAATAAAAGTACAGACTCGAAAAAGAAAATACAATCAAGAGTACATCAGTGCCTCCAACCCTGTCCTAGGGACACCAACTGGTCTTGCAGCGGGCCTATGCGCCAGGTCATTTTAGAGCCGATAGAGATCCTCCATTATCTGGCGGACAAAGATCATCACAGTGGCGAAGAACATGGATCTAGTCATGTCCTCACACTCACTGCATTTCATCGTGATGTAGTCGGCAATCCTTCTGACCCTTTCCCTTATGATGCCTTTTTATTGCAACAAACGCCCATCTTTCCAGCTTTCGCTCGGATTCTTGGCTGCTATTCTCAGCTGTCGAACCTGGGCTCTGAAAGCTTCATTTTCTTGAACTAGCCTTTTCCTCTCACCCTCAGCCTCTCGTGCCTGTAGATCATTGTTGAAGGTGACATTTCTCAACTCTTCTCGCAAAGCGTGAATGCTGGCTTGATATTTCTTTTCCTTTTCCCCTAGGCTAACCTTTCCTGAATTTTGTCAACAAAATCTTGAACATGGGGCCTTTTGGCAGGCCTCTCGGGTTCGGGCTCGGACTCTGGCTCATTGTTCACATAAAAACTTCTTTCAAACTAAGTAGCATAATTGGGATCAACTTCGCCCCTAGCCGGGTCTGGTACCTGGGTGTCACTTTTTAGATACCGATAGTCATTCCAGTCCCTTTGAACTAAAACCTCAGGTAGCGTTGCTTCTGGGTTTAATTCAATGACTTGGGTGCTTAGATCTGCATCTTCGGGTATCACCTGATATCTTCCCAGTTGTCTCAAAACTCTTTGTGGTGCATATAGTTGTATACTTCTCACTCCCATCATCATCAAGTAGTCCTTTGAAGTGGTCATGTATATGACTTATGTTACCGGGAGCCATCCTATGGTCCATTCAATTTGATTCTCTCCCAGTTTTCTTAAATAGGAAACCCAAACTTCAACCCCTTCTGGTGGTTTGTAGTCTTCCACCCTTTCCTCATATTTTTTGATGAAATTGTTCCCATCCGAAGCATAGCTCATGAACTTAGGATGACGGCGAAGGTGTTCGATTATCCACATTTGAAGAAGAACATTGGAACCCTCGAATAATGGATCCCCAGATTTGCACAAGGTTAATGCCCGGTAAATGTCCGCCAACACCAATGGGACAAGTGTGTGATCTTTTTTGGTGACGATGATCTGTGCTATTCTGGCCATACGAGTGTCTACTGTGTCTTCCGCATTCAGAAAGACCATGACCCCTAGAAATACCGCGATGAAGGCAAACTGACGATGAATTTGCCATATGCTCTTGTCTTGTTTGTTATTCAATCTCTTTTCATGTGTTTCAAACCCGGCTGAGTGCCCGAACCTGAAATACAAGAAATAGAAAGAACCACACCCTTTGCTCATGTGGGCCTTATTCATTTGTTTGCTAATATTCAGAAGATCGAAGAACCTGTGCACATAAGGAGCCCTTGGGAATATGAGCTGTTGCTTTCTTATCTCTTGGCCAAAATCAATATACCCGTCCATTTCTTCCAGAGTGGGGATGAGCTCAAAATTTGAGAAACGGAACACATTATGGACGGGATCCCAAAAGATTACCAAGGCTTTAATTAAATACTCCCGGGGTTTGATGTGCATGATGTCTATCAGGGAACCCAAGTTTTCTTTCACCCAATCTCGGCCATCTTCTTTTAAATCATCCCACCACCTACGTAGCTGCAACCCAGTCCGTTCTATGACAGATTGCGATGAGTCCTGGACAGTATTCATTTATACCTGCGGAGGGTTAAGGTAAGATTGACTCTTGTGGACTCTTTTGCAAAACAAGTTTTCTGAAGAAAATCAACGGACAAAGACCCTTTTGGGTTGCCTACATATCCTACATCCGGTGAGAATCAGACCTGCGTAGTTCGGTAAGATTAAGAATTGTGTAAATAAGCTAACTCTTCTTTTTGGATACTTTTAAAAACTCAAACCATGAAAGCTTTAAGAAAAAGAAAAACATATTTTTTTTCTTTTTTTTTATTTTTCGAAAGAAATGCTTTAAAAGAAGAAAGGAAATATTATTTTTTTTGGATTTTTGATTTTGATTTTTTTTTTATTTTGAGAGAAAGACTTCTAAAAAATGATTTGCTTTTGATTTGAACTTTGGGAATTTTAACAGTAAAAAGAAAATATTTTTGTTTGAATTTTCATTTGTTTTATCTTTTTCAAAGGAAGAAAGAAAGTATTTTTGGATTTTGGATGTTGCCTCTTAATTTTCGAAAGAGGGACTTTTTTAAGAAAATATTTGAAATTTCTGAGATTTTTATTTACAAAAGTACTTATAATGAAAAGCAAAAATATTTTTGGACTTCAATTTTTTAATTTTTTTATTGCTGACACTTACAAAAGAAATACTTTTAAAGAAGGAAGGAAAAAAAATAAAAAATATTTCCCTTTTTTTGGATTCTTCTTTTTTTTGGTTATTTTTAATTTATGGAAAAACACTTCAAAATAAAGGAAATCCGTATTTCAGATTTTTATTCCATTTGAGTTTTTTTAATTTCTTTTTCCATATGAAAGACTTCAGAGAGAAGAAAACTATTTTTGAGTTTAAAAACTTTTTTTTTTATTTTTTTGAATTTTCTAAGGAAAGATTTCTAAAGAAGGAACTAAAAGAAAATATATTTTTTTGGATTTTTTTGAAAATTGGGGCCGGAACCGATGAGGTTTGGCTACGTATCTTACATCCGGTGAGAATTAGACCCGTGTAGTTTGGTCAGTTTTGACATTTACATTTTCCTTTTTTTCTCTTTTGTTTTCAAAAATTCGGCAGAGTTTCGGGATATTTTAAAATATCGGGATTTTTAGAAATCGGGTAAATTTTCTCTTCTACCTCACTCTTGGTTTTTCTCTTTGTTTCCTTTTCCTAGCCGGTCAACATGCAAGCCCAAACAAATAAATATTCACATAGCACGTAGGATGCATCAATATGGTCTTTATTTTGGGTACACCTGTCCTAGACGGACCCAACCCCTGTGTTGAGTCCCCAAGGTCAAATGCATGTGATGCAAATAATCGTTCCTACTAGGGATCCGGCATGAGGTTGCGTTATTCTAGGTTTAAAACCTGGGGTTTGTGGTCTAGACCTGGGTTACCCGAGCGGACAACTGGGGCCGAGAAGGGGGCAACATACCGGGAGAACTAAAGTCTACCCGGACTTGTTGCTGGCCCATCCTCGATTTATTTGGTATAAATTCTACAGAAAAAGCGGGCCACGCGAACGTGTGCAACATTTTTAGAAGACTCAGAGGGGTGGCATAAGAAGACATTTAAAATACAGTTCAAGTAATATCAAAGCGGTAAATGACAATTAGCACATTAAGTCCACAAAGTACAGTAATATCAACAATAAAGCAAAATAAATATCGCGTTAACAAGCTCGAATTCTTGAACCCTGAACCGGAAGTTCTGGGTTCTATTCCCCAGCAGAGTCGCCAGAGCTGCCACACCTCCTTTTTATACCCCGAGGGGGTATAAGGAAATTTTTCCAATTAAAGTGACATTACTCGAAATGGGATTATTTGTTTAATTCAGTGTCGCCACTTGGAATATTTTAACTGGTGTCCCAAGTCACCGGTTTTATTTTTAAAACCCAAAAGTCGCCGGTTTTATTTTTAAATCCCAAATCGAGGAAATTCGACTTTCCTTTTGAAGTCTGCGAACCAAAAATTCTAAGTAAGGAATTCTATTAACCCGGGAGAAGGTGTTAGGCATTCCCGGGTTCCATGGTTCTAGCACGGTCGCTTAGCAATTTATATTTGGCTTAGTTGTTTAACTACTCATTCTTAAGACCTATGTGCAATTATCTTTTTACCACTTTTAAATACTTGAATTATTCGTAATTAAAGAATTGAGTTACGCGTACGTATACTCTTTTCTTTTGGCGTGTCAAAATCATGTCACGCGAACGTGTCCACGATTAATAACGCTTTTGTTGATTTATTAAGGAAGTTTAATTGAAGTTGCGCGCACACATCCCTCGAGTCTTTTTTAGAGTTAAATTGGCAATTATGTTACGCGAACGTATACATAATCACAATGGTAAATTAAATGCGCGCATAAAACTCTCTAACGTATTTGGATCATTTTATGGAGACATACTTATTAAAGAGAAATAGGCCAGCTTGTTACTTCATTATTTTGGGCGTTGTCAAAATTATACTAAAGGCCACTAAAACTATATATATATGAAAGAACTAAACCTTTTAAATTTGGAACCAACTGATGACGTTGTTTTTTCTTATTCCTAAACCAACAGCCCAATTTCACATTTCAATTATTAAAGCCTAAGGCTACTTAATCATATAGAAATTCATATGACCCATATTTTAGCATTAGACAATTCTTCCAAATTCATGATAATAGTGGAATGATAAACCCACATCAAATAGAAGCGATGTAACTGATCTCAAAGCATACAAATACAACCAATAAATGAAGCACATCAAATAAGAACTAATCAGAAAATTCATTTCAAAATGCATAAGTGACTTTGTAAAGAGAAAAGGGATGGACCTTCTGTATTTAATAAAACTCTCCAAGAAAAATCTTTGACAAGGCAGCTGAAAAATTGAATAAAGATCGAGAAGTTGGCGACGAAACTTTGGCAAAAATTTGGACCACGACCAAACTTGTGAACGGTGCCTTCGATCTTTACTTTTGAAGTTGCTATTTCCTTTTGTGAAACGGGACTATTTTGAGGTATTTCTAAGTTGGGTTTTTGATGATTTTTGGCTGGGTTTAAGGGTTGAAAAAGCTGGTTTTGGATGGACGTTCTAGCTGATAGTTAGTATTTGAAACAATTGTGGAACTAGGTTGGAGGCGAGGATGTTTTGGGGTACATTTTTGAGCAATTTTGTGGCTGATTTATAGTGGTGTTTGGTGGCCTTTTTAGGCTTTTTTTGACTGATTTTATGGGCAAGAGAGGCTGGGGGTTTTTTTAAGCTAGAGCTGGCAGCAGTTTTAGCTGCTATTTCATGACATTTTTAGCTTGATTTTGTCATGTTTGCTGGGCTGTTTGGAGGGATGATTTGGGAAGCTTTAGGGAACTGATCTTGGGGTGTTTTAATGGCTGAAGTTTCAGCTGGTTTTCATGGTTATTGAATGGAGAAGATGAAGTTGTTTTGAGGTTATTTTTTAGGAAGAAGATGGGCAGCTGCTGCGCTTTTCTCTTTTCCAAGCAGCTGCGTTTTTTCTTTTCTCTTTGTAATGTTGTGCTCCCCCCTCTTCTTTCTGTTCCCAGATCAAATATATACAAAAATGTGTGCGTGTTGTAGTAGTTGATGTGAGGAAGTAGTGCTGAGTGGGAGGAAATATTTTGGGGAGAGTGGGGAACATGAGTGGGGAAAGTGGGGAGAGTGGGGAACATAAGTGGAGAAAGTGGGTAAAGTGGGGGAAGTGAGTAGTGAATGGAGAAAGTGGGTAGTGAGTGGATAAAGTGGGGGAAGTGGGAAGTGAGTGAAAAAAGTGTGAATAAATTCAAACATGGTCAAAAATTAGCTGTTCACAATCATGTTCCCACAGGAACTTCAAAGCTGCTCACTAAATCTTCGACCAACAAACAACCCAGAGGTAGGTAAGTACGGGCTTGTTTTGATCCGCTCACTACTGGGAACAACAGTGCCCCAAGTGGAGACAACACAGACTCCACCACCCTCACTCCCCCCCTCCCATAGTAATCAAATGCAATTTATAATATGGAATTGTCGAGGAGCTCAGTCATAAGACTTCAAGAGAAATTTTCGTTCATTATTTAACTACCACCAACCTGCATTAGTGGCATTACTAGAAACTCATATACAAAATCACGCTCATTTGAAAGAGGAACTTGGGTTAACAAGCATGGCAGAAGCACCAGCACAAAGACACTCAGGTGGTATTGCATTGCTATGGCATGAGGAAATTATTAATCTTGACCATATACATATTACTTCAGAAGCCATACACTCAATTGTCCAGGTACCTCCTAACCCTAATACTTGGTTAATTTTGGCTATTTATGCTAAAAATGACTTGCATGCACGTTATTCCTTATGGGATCAATTAATGACAATGCATGATAATATTTATATGCCTTGGTTAATCGGGGGCGATTTTAATGAAATAACACGTGCAAATGAAAAATACGGAGGTAATCCTATCAATAATTCAAGATGTGACCATTTTATCCAATGTCTAGACTATTGCAATTTATTAGATTTAGGTTTTAGGGGGAGTCGATATACCTGGACCAACAAAAGATGCATTGCTAATAGAATTTTGGAACACTTAGAAAGATTTGTTTGTAATTATGGTTGGCTAAATCTATTTCCTGAAGACAATGTACAACACCTTCCACGAACTCATTCGGACCACTGTCCAATACTCATTCAATTAATACACAAATTCCCTCGTAAAAAATATTTCGATTTGAAATAATTTGGTTCTCCCACCCATCCTTTCCTGCTCTCATTACCAACAACTAGACTCCTAATAAATATTTACTAACAGCAATTGACGATTTTACTAAAGATGTCAAAAATCGGAATCAAACCACTTTTGGAAACATTTTTAAAAAATAAAAAAATATATATTGGCTAGACTCAATGGTCTTCAATCATCACCGAATTACCCCACTAGCCATTTCCTACAAATATTAGAAAAAGATCTAATAGATGAATTCAATGAGCTACTTAGGCTGGAAGAGAATTTTTGGCGATTAAAATCCAGAATCAATTGGCTTCAATAAGGGGATGTAACTACTAAATTATTTCACCTAACAACACTCCAACGGAGGAGGAAAAATAGGATTATAGCTCTTAAGGATCTAGGAAGTAACTGGATTATGGAACAACCGCTAGTCAATTCTTTAATAATTAATTATTATGACTCCTTATTCACCACTACCCACACTAATTCCTCTATTAATCAGCCTATAAATAACTTTCATACTCTCACTGCCATCGATCATACAATTTTGGCATGCCCATTAACCACTCAGTAAATACATCATGTTATAAGTTCGTTCCAACTCCTTAAAGAACCAAGGCCTGATGGATTACACCCATTTTTCTATCAAACATATTAGCCACAAATTGGACACTCAGTAATCTCTTTTTATAATGAGGTTTTTACCTGTTGCCAAATACCAGCTCAAATTAATACTACTTATTTATGCCTAATCCCTAAGGTCAAAAACCCTTCAATGATCACCCAATATCGCCCAATAGGGCTGTGCAATATTATCAACAAAATAATCACTAAAATAATTGTTTATCGTATTAAACCTTTTATAAATAAAATAATAGTCCAGAACAATCTGCCTTCTTAAAAGGGCATAGAGCGGTGTCACGACCCCGGTTCGCCCTCCGTAAACCATCGTGACGGCACCTAGTCCCTACGACTAGATAAGCCTAATTTGCAGAAGTAAAATAATTTAAAATAGAATTAGAGTAATAAGACAGTGTTTAAAAATGTCATTCGGTATACACAATATTTAACTCTCAGAAACTAATACATATCTCCATGACCTGTAAACCCATGAATCACAAGCTAAGAAATACATAATAAGCTCTAACTCTAGAAATGTCTAACAAAAGGGAAGTATTGAAGGGCTATACTATTACAGGAAGATAGAAAAAAGGACTCCTCGGTCTGCGAACGCGACAGATATACCTCGAAGTCTCTGCAGAAGCACCTCGCCTCAAGGATAATAAGACTGAGTGAAAGTACCTGGATCTGCACATGAAAAACATGCACAGAAAGGGTATGAGTACACCATAGCGGTACTCAGTAATTGCCAGGCCTAACCTCGGTCGGGTAGTGACGAGGAAGGTCAGGGCCCTACTGAGGTTAAATAAAATACAAAGTATAACAGTGCAGAACAAGACAATATAATTAAGTGCGACAGTAAGAAATAACATAGAATAGAAAGAGCAACAACAACTAGAACAGAGGCAAAATAATCACTGAGGGAACACAGCTTAACATAGAGAGAGCAACCGGGGATCTACCAGGATACCGTCCTATAGCCCCCAAATGTAAATGTCCAGTGGATCTCCTGGGTGTCGTCCCGTAGTCCAACTCATAAAGTGCCAGGGATCTACGGGAATCCCGTTCCGTAGTTCCCAAATATAAATACCCAGTATTGGGAAATCTACCGGAATCCCACATTCGTAGTCCTAAATAAACAGACAAGGGGGATCTACCGGAATCCCACATCCGTAGTCCCAAATAAACAGGCAAGGGGGATCTACCGGAATCCCACATCCATAGTCCCAAATGTAAATACACAGGAGCAATATGGAAATATATTCAGTAAATGTCAGTTTCATATTAAGGCAAATAGGTAATTCTAGTCTAGCATGCTGCACAGAATTCAGGTAAAATAGTTTGAGCAAATAAAGCAATTAAATCACTTAGACATGTTTTCCTAAACTAATAACAGGCTTAAAGTGCAAGTAATATAAACAGGAAAGGAAACCTACTGTCACGACCCCGGTTCGCCCTCCGTGAACTATCGTTACGGCACCTAGTCTCTACGACTAGGTAAGCCTAAACTTGCGGAAGATAACCAAAACTTGCGGAAGTAAAATAATTTAAAAACAGAAATAAGGCAATAACAGTGTTAAATGTGCCGCTCGACATACACCATATTTATATTGATCTCAAAACTAATATCTAAATCCAAGACCCGAAAACCCACGAATCACAAGCTAAGAGAAAGAAATACTACATAGCTATAACTCCGTAATTTTGTCTAATAAGAACAGAAGTACAAAAGGGCTAAATACTAAAACCATGAATAGAAAGGGACTTCTCGATCTGCGGACGCGGAAAATGTACCTCGAAGTCTTTAAGCAGTCGCCTCGCTCAAGGATAGTAGGCCTGAGTAGTGGTACCTGAATCTGCACATGAAAAATATGCGCAGAAGGGGCACGAGTACACCACAGCGGTACTCAGTAAGTGTCAAGCCTAACATTGGTTGGTAAGTGACGAGGAAGGTCAGGACCCTACTGAGATTAAATAAATATAAAGATGACAGGATAAGATAAGCAGTACAATTGAGAATCAATAGCAAGAATCTACACAGGATAATAAGAGTACAATAACGGAAACAGAGATGAAGGCAAACCACAAGGAAGTAACCGGGGATCTCTCAGTATCCCGAGGATCTCTTAGTACCATCAATACATGCTAGGGATCTCTCGGTATCCTCAATATATGCTAGGTATCTCTTTGTATCCCGATGATCTCTTGGTATCCTCAATATATGCTAGGGATCTCTCGGTATCCTGAGGATCTCTTAGTATCCTAAATACGTACAGGGGATCTCCCGGGATGTCGTCCCGTAGTCCCAAATTAAAAACACACATAAACAACATAAGAATACTCAGTTAAATGCTAATTCTGTACCAAGTAAATAGTTAATTCTAGCCTAACATGCTTCACATAATGCAACTAAATCAGTTTAAGCAAATAGGCAATTAAGTCAACTAAACATGCTTTTCTAAACTACAACAGGCTAAATTCGCAGGTAGAATAAAACAGGAAAAAGGAACTCAATTGAAATACTTAAAGTAAAACCGGATTTTCAACAATTAACTCAAGTACGCACTCGTCACCGCATGTACAAGGCATTTTAATTATCAAATATATCACATCTTAAGGGGAAGGTCCACCACACAAGGTTAGACAAGTCACTTACCTTGAACCAGCTCAAAATCAACCCGACACCACGTCTTTGCCACGAGTACTCGACTCCAATTGGCCCAAATCTATTCAATTCAATTGCATTATGTAAATAACACTTCATGTAACTGATTCTACAATTAAAGTCTAAGCTAATACGCGAAATTATGTAAAATGACCAAAATGCCCCTCGAGCCTACATCTCGGAATGGGGCGAAATTTATATTTTCAGAAACCTCATACTCTCACGGGTCTATGCATTACAAGAACACTGAAATCAGAGTCCAAATGATCCCTCAAATCCTCATTCAAAGGTCTCTTAAACTCAAACCCTAATTACCCATTTTTCCCAAATTTCACACCACTAATTAGGTCTTTAATCACATAAAAACGAGTTATGAAGTCAAGGATGTTACCTCCAAGTGATTCCCCTTTGTTTTCCTCAAAAATCCCTATCCAAAGCTTCAAACCCGGAAAGAAATGGAGAAAAAGCAACTCAAATTCGCAAAGGCAACTATTTATATGGTCTGCCCAGCAATTTCCGCATTTGCGACGCTGGGACCGCATTTGTGGTCCCGCTTCTGCGGAAACTTCAATGCATCTGCGACTTTCATTTAAATACCAGAAATCGCATCTGCAATTACATTTTCGCAGATGCGACACCGCTTTTGCGGTGTCCCTTCCGCATCTGCGGAACCTGAAGGAAAGGTCAAAATCCGCTTCTGCGGTCCCTTAGCCACTTCTGCGGCGCCGCATCTGCGGTCCCCAAACTGCAGATGCGAAAATACCAGGCAGCAAAAATACAGCAGCTGCAACATTTACTAAATTTTCTCGTTAACCATCCGAAATCACACCGAGGCCCCTGGGACCTCAACCAAAGGCATCAACATATCCTAAAACCTTATTCAAACTTATACCAATCTTCGAAACATCTCAAACAACATCAAAACAACCAAAACACATGGGATTCAAGCCTAAGTTTCTAAAATCTTCCGAAATCTGCTTTTGATAAAAAACTCAACCAAACCACGTCTGAATGACCTGAAATTTTGCACACACATCCCAAATGACACAACGGAACTACTGCAACTCTCAGAATTCCATTCTGACCGTCGGATAAAAATCTCGCTATCGAACCGGAAACTTCAAAAATTCAACCTTCAGCATTTCAAGCCTAAATTAGCTACGGACCTCCAAAACATAATCTGAACACGCTCCTAACCCCAAAATCACCCAACGGAGCTAATGGAAACATCGGATTTCTATTCCGAGGCCCTCTTCACACTATTCTGACTACGGTCAACTTTCTAACATTTAAGATCTCATATAGGGACTAAGTGTCCCAAAACTCTCCGAAACATAAAACCGAACATCCCGACAAATTAAAATAGCAGAAATAAACTAGGGAAAGCAGTTAATAGGGGATCAGGGCGTTAATTCTTAAGACGACCGGCCGAGTCGTCACATCCTCCTACACTTAAATATTCATTCGTCCTCGAATGAGCATAGAGACATACCTGAAGTAGTGAAAAGATGAGGATAACGGCTGCGCATATCCTGCTCGGTCTCCCAGGTCGCCTCCTGGACCGGCTGACCCCGACATTGGACCTTCACTGATGCAATGTTGTTTGACCTCGGCTTTCTAACCTACGTGTCCAATATTGCCACTGGCTCCTCAATATAAGATAGATCCTTGTCAAACTGGATTGAACTGAAATCCAACACGTGTGATGGATCGCAGTGATACCTCCGGAGCATCGAAACATGAAATACTGGATGAACTCCTGCCAAACTGGGAGGTAAGGCAAGCTCATAAGCAACCTCCCCAACACGCCTCAATATCTCAAAAGAGCCAATAAACCTCGGACTCAACTTCCCCTTCTTCCCAATCTTGTAACGTCCTTCAAAGGCGAAACCCGAAGCAGAACCCGCTCACCAACCAGATAGGAAACATCACGAACCTTTCGATCCGCGTAAATCTTCTGTCAGGACTGGGCTGTACGGAGTCTATCTCGAATCACCTTAACATTCTCCAAGGCATCCTGAACCAAGTCTATTCCCAATAGCCTATCCTTACCCGGCTCAAACCAACCCACCGGAGATCTACATCGCCTACCATATAAAGCCTCATACGGTGCCATCTGAATGCTGGACTGATAGCTGTTGTTGTAAGCATATTCCGCCAATGGCAAGAACTGATCCCAAGACCCTCCAAACTCAATCACACACGCACAGAGCATATCCTCAAGAATCTGAATAGTGCGCTCGAACTGTCCGTCCGTCTGAGGGTGAAATGTTGTACTCAAATCCACCCGAGTTCCCAAATCATGTTGAACGGCTCTCCAGAACCGTGATGTGAACTGAGTACCTCTATCTGAAATAATGGACACTGGAATACCATGCAGACGAACAATCTCCAGGATATAAATCTCCGCCACCCGCTCCGAAGAATAAGTAGTACACATAAGAATGAAATGAGCGGACTTGGTCAGCCGATCCACAATCACCCAAATAGCATCAAACTTCCTCAAAGTCTGTGGGAGCCCAACTATAAAGTCCATGGTTATCCGCTCCCACTTCCACTCCGGAATCTCTATCTGCTGAAGCAACCTACCCGGTCTTTACTGCTCATACTTCACCTGTTGATAGTTGAGACACCGAGCTACGAATCCAACTATATCTTTCTCCATCCGCCTCCACCAATAGTGCTGCCTCAAATCCTGATACATCTTCACGGCACCCGGATGGATGGAATACCACGAACTATGGGCCTCCTCTAGAACAACTCTCGCAACCCATCAACATTGGTTACACAAATCCGATCCTGCATCCTCAATACCCCATCATCACCAATAGTCACATCTCTGGAATCACCGTGCTGAACCTTGTCCTTGAGGACAAGCAAATGAGGGTCATCATACTGTCTCTCCCTAATACGATCAAATAAGGAAGACTGAGAAACCACGCAAGCTAGAACCCGACTGGGCTCCGAAAGATCCAATCTCACAAATTAGCTGGCTAAGGCCTGAACATCCATCGCCAAAGGCCTCTCCGATGCTGGTAAATAAGCCAAACTCCCCAAACTCTCTGCCCGGCGACTCAAAGCATCGGCCACCATACTGGCCTTGCCCGAGTGATACAAAATAGTGATATCATAGTCCTTCAACAACTCCAACCACCTCCTTTGGTGCAAATTTAGATCGTTTTGCTTGAGCAAATGCTGCAAGCTCCGATGGTCAGTATAAATCTCATAGGGAACATCGTATAAGTAATGGCGCCAAATCTTCAGGGCATGAACAATGGCAGCTAACGCAATATCGTGAATAGGGTAGTTCTTCTCATGTATCTTTAATTGTCTGGACGCGTAGGCAATCACCCTACTGGCCAGTATTAACACCGCTCTGAGGCCAACCCTTGAGGCATCACAATAGACCATATAAGACCTCGAACCTGTAGGCAGTATCAAAATTGGGGTTGTGGTCAAAGTTGTCTTGAGATTCTGAAAGCTCGCCTCACACTCTTCCGTCCACTGGAACGGAGCACCCTTCTGGGTCAACCTGGTCATAAGGGTTGCAATCGATGAAAACCCCTCCACAAAACGATGGTAGTAGCCCGCCAAACCAAGGAAACTACGAATCTCGATAGCTGAGGATGGTCTGGGCCAACTCTGCACGGCCTCTATCTTTTTCTTGGATCTACCTGAATACCCTCACTCGATACCATGTGGCCTAAGAATGCCACTGAATCCAACCAAAACTCACATTTCGAGAACTTAGCATATAACTTCTTCTCTCTCAAAGTCTGAAGCATAGTCCTCAGGTGCTGCTCATGATCTTCCCGACTCCGGGAATACACCAGGATATCATCAATAAAGACAATGACGAATGAGTCAAGATACGGCCGGAACACACTGTGCATCAAATTCATAAAGGCTGTTGGGGCATTGGTCAGCCCAAATGACATGACAAGGAACTCGTAATGACCATACCGAGTCCTAAAAGCAGTATTCGGGATGTCTGGCTCCCGAATCTTCAACTGATGGTAACCTTAGCACAAATCAATCTTAGAAAACACTCGTGCGCCCTGAAGCTGGTCAAATAGATCATACGAGGCAAAGGATAATGGTTCTTCACTATAACCTCGTTCAATTGACGGTAATCAATACACATACGCATAGAACCATCCTTTTTCTTCACAAACAAGACAGGAGCACCCCAAGGTGAAACACTAGGCCGAATAAAACCCTTATCAAGCAATTCCTGCAACTGATCCTTCAACTCCTTCAACTCAAGAGGAGCCATACGATACGGAGGAATAGAAATGGGCTGAGTGCCCGACAACAGATCAATGCCAAAATCAATATCTCTATCAGGCGGCATGCCTAGAAGATCAGCTGGAAACACATCAGGAAAATCTCGTACTACTGGATCTGAATCAACTGAAGGGGTATTAATACTGACATCTCTCACATAAGCTAAATATGTGTCACACCCCTTATCAACCATATGCTGAGCCCTAAAGAAAGAAATAACTCTACTGGGAGTGTAATCTAAAGTACCTTTCCACTCAACATGTGGTATACCTGGCACAGCCAGCGTCACGGTTTTGGCGTGACAATCAAGAATAGCATAATTGGGCGACAAACCAGTCCATGCCCAAGATAATATCGAAGTCAACCATACTGAGTAACAATAAATCGGCTCTGGTTTCAAAACTACTAAGAGCAACCAACCATGACCAATAAACGCGATCCACAATGAGAGTCTCCTACAGAAGAAGAAACATAAATAAGGGAACTCAAAGAATCCCGAGGTACACCCAAATGCGGAGCAAAATAAAAAGACACATAAGAGTAAGTAGATCCTGGATCGAATAGAACCGATGCATCTCTTTGGCAAACCAATATAATACCTGTAATGATAGAATCAGAGGCAACAGCCTCAGTACGGGCAGGAAAGGCATAGTATCTGGCTTGGCCTCCCCCTCTAGGGCAACCTCTACCTCCCCGACCTCCACCTCTAGTTGGCTGAGCAGGTGGGGTAGCAACTGGAGCCGTAATCATAGCCTGAGAACTCTATAGGGCACGCTGTGACTGAGAAGTCTATGGAGGTGCACTCCTCCCAAGTCAAGGGCAATTCCTCACCATGTGGCGTGTGTCACCACACTCAAAAAAAGCTTTGGGAGGACGTGGTGGCTGTGACTGGATAGGGCCAGGTCTGCTGGACTGACCTCTGAAAGCACCCCGCGCAGGAGGCGCGCTAGAAACCGGAGGTGCATAATAAGGCTCCTGAGATCTAGGAGGAGCTGGAGCACTACTGGCTGCTAGAAGAGCTAAATGAATAGGGTGACTCATATAACCCCTACCATAGCGACCTACAGCTGGGGTACGGACACCAGAATAATGGCCTGACTCTCGAGGCCTCTTGGCCTCCCTCTCCTCTCTCTCCCTAGCATGCATACCCTTAATCCTCCTAGCAATCCTCACCACCTGCTGATACGAAATATCCATCTCCAACTCATGAGCCATGCTAGATCTGATGCTGGGAATAAGGCCCTCAATAAACCGGCAAACCCTCTCGCGGACAGTAGAAACCAAGGTTGGTGCATGCCTAGCCAAACTGGTGTGACGGACAGCATACTCTAAAATAGTCATAGCACCGTAGCGCAAATACTCAAACTCTGTGCATTATGCGTCTGAGGCTCTGAGGAACATACTCCCTCAGGAACAGATATGAAAATTGAGCCCAAGTCAGTGAAGCATCCTCATCTGGACTGTCTAACTCATAGGTGCGCCACCACTCATAGGCAGCTCCTCGAAGCTGGAAGGTAGTGAAAGAAACCCCACTCGATCCTATTATACCCATGGTACGGAGAATGTGGTAACTCTCATCTAGAAATCCTAGAGCATCCTCCAATGCTAGACCGCTGAATATAGGGGGCTTGTACTTCTTGAACCTCTCAAGCCTCAACTGCTCATCCTCAGAAGTCGCTGCCCTATCCTCGGGCTGAACTGGCACTGCAGGCGGTACAGGAATAATCTCAAGGACCTACTCAATATGCACTCGCTGCTCAGGAGTGCAGGCGGCGGGAGTCTATGCTCCTCCCCCGGCCTGAGATGTAGCTGCAGCAAGGGGAAGCAACCCTGCCTAAGCCAAGGTGGTGTACATGCTCATGAACTGTGCCAAAGTTTCCTGAAGAGCTGGAGTATTAGTAGTAGTAGTAGGCGTGTCCGATGCCTGAATTCTGGCTGGATCTACTGGTGGTACCTCGGCGGCAGCTCGCGCAGGTGCTCTGGCTGCACCACATGCGCATCCTCGGCCTCTACCCCGGCTCCGGCCTCTGACAGCTGCAGTAGGGGGCGCGTGTGCCTAATTATATCGAGTAGCACGTGTCCTCACCATCTGTAAGAGAATAGAAGACAAAAGTTTAGAATTGTGATGTCAAAACATCGCACGATAAGGAAATCAAATGAAGTGATATTTTCCTAACAGTTACATAGCCTCTCGTAGATAAGTACAGACATCTCCATACCTATCAGCAAGACTCTAATAAACCAGCTTGTGATCCATGATTCCTACGAAACTAGAGCTCTGATACCAACTTGTCACGACCCCAGTTCACCCTCCATGAACCATCGTGACAGCACCTAGTCTCTACGACTAGGTAAGCCTAAACTTGTGGAAGATAACCAAAACTTGCAGAAGTAAAATAATTTAAAAACAGAAATAAGGCAATAACAGTGTTAAATGTGCCGCTCGACATACACCATATTTATATCAATCTCAAAACCAATATCTAAATCCAAGACTCGGAAACCCACGAATCACAAGCTAAGAGAAAGAAATACTACATAACTCTAACTTCGGAATTTTGTCTAATAAGAACAGAAGTACAGAAGGGCTAAATACTAAAAGCATGAATAGAAAGGGACTTCTCGGTCTACGGACACGGTAGCTGTGCCTCGAAGTCTCTAAGCAGTCGCCTCGCTCAAGGATGGTAGGCCTGAGTAGCGGTACCTGGATCTGCACATGAAAAATATGCGCAGAAGGGGCATGAATACACCACAGCGGTACTCAGTAAATGCCAAGCCTAACCTCGATTGGGTATTGACGAGGAAGGTCAGGGCCCTACTGAGATTAAATAAATTGAGAATCTACAGTAAGAATCTACACAAGATAATAAGAGTACAATAACGGAAACAGAGATGAAGGCAAACCACAAGGAAGTAACCAGGGATCTCTCAGTATCCCGAGGATCTCTTGGTACCCTCAATATATGCTAGGGATCTCTCGGTATCTTGGGGATCTCTCGGTATCCTCAATATATGCTAGGGATCTCTTGGTATCCCGAGGATCTCTTGGTATCCTCAATATATGCTAGGGAACTCGCGGTATCCCGAGGATCTCTTGGTATCCTCAATATATGTTAGGGATCTCTTGGTATCCCGAGGATCTCTTGGTATCCTCAATATATTCTAGGGATCTCTTGGTATCTCGAAGATCTCTTGGTATCCTCAACATACGTGCCAGGGATTTCTTGTTATCCCGCACCTCAGTCAAGATCATAAATACGTACAGGGAATCTCCCGGGATGCCGTCCCATAGTCCCAAATTAAAAACACACAGAAACAACACAAGAATACTCAATTAAATGCTAATTTTGTACCAAGTAAACAGTTAATTCTAGCCTAACATGCTTCACGTAATGCAACTAAATCATTTTAAGCAAATAGGCAATTAAGTCAACTAAACATGCTTTTTTAAACTACAACAGGCTAAATTCGCAGGTAGAATAAAACAGGAAAAAGGAACTCAATTGAAATACTTAAAGTAAAACCGAATTTCAACAATTAGCTCAAGTACGCACTCATCATCTCACGTACAAGGCATTTCAATTATCAAATATATCACATCTTAAGGGGAAGGTCCCCCACACAAGGTTAGACAAGCCACTTACCGCGAACCAACTCAAAATCAACCCGACACCACGTCTTTGCCACGAGTACTTGACTCCAAATTGCCCAAATCTATTCAATTCAATTGCATTATATAAATAACACTTCAAGTAACTGATTCTACAATTAAAGTCTAAGCTAATAAGCGAAATTATGTAAAATGACCAGAATGCCCCTCGGGCCCACGTCTCGAAATCGGGTGAAATTTACATTTTCAGAAACCGCGTACTCTCACGAGTCTATGCATAATAAGAACACTGAAGTCGGAGTCCAAATGGCCCCTCAAATCCTCATTCAATGTCTCTTAAACTCAAGCCCTAATTACCTATTTTTCCCAAATTTTACACCACTAATTAGGTCTTTAATCAAATAAAAACGAGTTATGAAGTCAAGGATGTTACCTCCAAGTAATTCTCCTTTGTTTTACTCAAAAATCCCTCTCCAAAGATTCAAACCCGGATGGAAATGGTGAAAGAGTAGATCAAATTCGCGAAGGCAACAATTTATATGTTCTGCCCAGCAATTTCTGCATTTGCGACCCTAGGACCGCATCTGCGGTCCCGCTTCTGCGAAAACTTCGTCGCATCTGTGACTTTCATTTAAATACCGGAAACTGCATCTGCGATTACATTTTTGCAGATGCGACACCGCTTCTGCGGTGTCCCTTTCACATCTGCGGAACCTGAAGGAAAGGTCAAAATCCGCTTCACCGCATCTGCGGTCCCCAAACCGCAAATGCGAAAATACCAGAAGCAGCAAAAATACAAGAGCTGCAACATTTTCTAAATTTTCTCGTTAACCATCCGAAATCACCCCGGGGCCCCCGGGTCCTCAACCAAAGGCATCAACATATCCCAAAACCTTATTCAAACTTATACCAATCTTTAAAACACCTCAAACAACATCAAAACAACCAAAACACGTCGTATTCAAGCCTAAGTTTCTAAAATCTTCCGAAATCCGCTTTTGATCAAAAACCCAACCAAACCACGTCCGAATGACTTGAATTTTGCTCACACATCCCAAATGACATAACGGAACTACTACAACTCTCGGAATTCCATTCCGACCCTAGGATAAAAATCTCGCTATCGAACCGGAAACTTCAAAAAAAATTCAACCTTCGGCATTTCAAGCTTAAATTAGCTACGGACCTCCAAAACACAATCTGAACACGCTCCTAACCCCAAAATCACCCAACGGAGCTAACAGAACCAACGGATTTCCATTCCGAGGTTGTCTTCATACTATTCCAATTACGGTCAACTTTCAAACACTTAAGCTCTCATTTAGGGACTAAGTATCCCAAAACTCTCTGAAATTTAAAACCGAACATCCCGACAAATCAAAATAGCAGAAATAAACTGGGGAAAAGTAGTTAATAGGGGATCAGGGTATTAATTCTTAAGACGACCGGCCAGGTCGTCACACCTACTAGTAATTGCTTAATGGAAAACGGATTTTCAAGAATTAGCACAAGTACGCACTCGTCACTTCATGTACAAGGCATTTCAATTAAAAATAATACCAAATCCTAAGGGGAAGGTCCCCCACACAAGGTTAGGCAAGCCACTTACCTCAAACCGGCCCAAATTCAACTCGAAACCATGTTCTTGCCACGAGTACTCGACTCCAAATGACCCAAATCTATTCAATTCAATTGCATAATGTAAATAACACTTCAAGTAACTGATTATACAAAGAAATTCTAAGCTAATACGCGAAATTAGGTAAAATGACCAAAACGCCCCTTGGACCCACATCTCGGAATCGGGTAAAATTTATAATCTCAGAATCCTCATACTCTCACAAGTTCATACATACCAAAATTATCCAAATCTAAGGTCAAATTCCCAATCAAAAGTCAAATTCTAGTTCTAAGAACTTTCTTCCAAATTTTCCCCAATTTTCATCTCCAATCCGAAATTAAATGATGAAACTAACTATAGATTGATGGAATATAACTAGAAAGGGTTTAAGAATTATTACCCAATGATCTCCTCTTCAATTTCCTCTCAAAATCGCCTTCTCCCGAGCTCCAAATCGAATTTCCAACTTTTGAAACCAAACCCTCGAAATTTCATATTTATGCCCAGCTATTAACGCATCTGCGGTCCCGCTTTTGCGGAACACTTGTCGCATTTGTGACTTCCCATTTAAAACTCATCTTCCGCATCTGCGACTCCCCATCCACGGATGTGGTACCGCTCCTGTGAAAATACTACCGCTTCTACAGTCCCTGCTGAACTTCCCCATTTCCGCTTTTGCGATTGATCTGCCGCTTCTGCGGCTCCGCACCTGCGAAACCCAAACCGCAGGTGCTGTTATGACAGAAAACCAGCTAAAGCTGCAACTCCAACCTCCTAAATCCTTCCGTCAACCATCCGAAATCATTCTGAGGCCCCGGGGACCTCAACAAACCTACCAACATATCCCATAACTTCATTCAAACTTGTTCCAACCTTCGGAATGCTCAAAACAATATCAAAACACCTATTTTTCATCGGATTCAAGCCGAAGAATTCTAAAAACTCTAAAAATACGCTTTCGATCAAAAAGTCTATCAAACCTCGTCCGAATGACCCGAAATTTTGTACACACATCACATTCAACACTATAGAGCTACTCCAACTTCCAGAATTCCATTCCAACCCTCAGATCAAAATCTCACTATCGAACCGGAAACTTCAAAATTCGACCTTTCGGCATTTCAAGCCTAAATTAGCTGCGGACCTTCAAAACACAATCCGAACACACCCTAAGCTAGAAATCACCCAACGGAGCTAACGAAACCATCGAATTTCTATTCTGAGGTTGTCTTCATATTGTTCCGACTACGGTCAACTTTCCAGCACTTAAGCTCTCATTTAGGGAATAAGTGTCCCAAAACTCTCCGAAACTCAAAGCCGAACATCCCGGCAAATCAAAATAGCAGAAATAAACTCGAGGAAAGCAGTTAATGGGGGATCTGGGTGTAAATTCTTAAGACGACCGACTGGGTCGTCACAAGCGGCAGATAATGCCATAATCGTTCAAGAAATTCTACACTACTTTCGAAAGAAGAAAGGTAAAATAGCAAATTTTTTGATTAAACTAGATTTAGAAAAGGCTTTTGACAAAATGGAATAGGGATTCGTTAAAAAAACACTACACTACTTTAATTTTCCTCAAAAAATAATCTCTATAATTATGGCTTGCATCACAACTACCTCTATTTCCATCCTTATCAATGGCCACCCTTTACCTTTCTTCTACTCATCGAGGAGAATCAGTCAAGGGGATTCGTTATCCCCTTACCTTTTCATTTTATGCATGGAAAGACTCTCCCGTCAAATACACCAAGTGGTGGACTATCAACAATGGAAATCAATCAAAATATCGAACAACGGACCACAAATTTCTCATCTACTGTTTGCGGATGATATAATCTTGACCTCCAAACTAACAACATCTACTGTCCACACGATTATTGATACACTATCACTCTTTATATAAAAATCAGGCCAAAGTATCAATTTTATAAAATGGAAAATCTATTTCTCCACAAATACTACACTATCTGACAAATCATTTGTCCTTACCTCTTTTAACATGAGGGAGGGTATCCTCTTTGGAAAATACCTTTGATTCCCTTTGTTTTTTTAATAAACCAACATCCCATAATTTTCAGTACATCTTAGACAACTTCAAAGCTAAGTTGTTGGGATGGAAAACTAATATGGTTTCAATGGCATGACGTACTACCTTAATAAAATCTACTTTAAACTCACTACCAAACCACGTAATGCAATACATCAAGATTCCTTCACAGGTTATCCTAAGAATGAATAGATATCAAAGAAACTTTCTATGGGGTACTACTGAATACAAAAAGAAAATTCACTTGATTAGTTGGTCAGTAGTACAAAGACCTAAGCACCAAGATGGATTAGGCATTCAAAATCTAACTACTAAAAATCTTGTCTTATTAGGAAATCTAGCTTGGCGAATGTTTAAAAATCCTAAAACACTATGGGCTTCTCTATTATTGAGCAAGTATCAAAACATAACCACAGTATCTACCACATCCCTTACATGGAAAAAATATTCAATTAGGATGGAAACTTTGCCAACTAGGCTTAGTATGGAGTATTGTAAGGGGAACGCATATCAACATTTGGACTGAGCCATGGCTTGGACCTAATATTACTCTTAGAAATTCTATATAAGGACCTCTAAACTCTAATGAATTACATAACACACTCAGTCACCACATCATCAACACAAAAATTGAAACAAACTCATTACCCTTTGTATTTCCGGAACACACCCTTTCCTTGATTAATCAAATCCATACCCCACTTTAACCAACCCCCACGCTTTTGACCAGATTATCTGGGGGCTCACTCCTAATTGCCAATTCACTGTTAAATCTCTATACCATAAGCTACAAGAACCAAAATCAGCTTATGCACACGATTGGCTTTGGAAATAAAAATTACATCCAAAAATAACACATTTCCTTTGGCTAATATCACACCAAAGATTAGCCACAACTTTTTACCTCTACCACATAAATGTCACACAATTCAATACGTGTAATCTTTGCCTTCACACCGCAGAAACAATTAATCATCTACTTTTCCAGTTTCCTCTAACGATCATTATTTGGTCCCAATTGAGACGTGACACTACTTTAAATACTTGTGACATACAACTCTTATCACTCATCCAAATCATACACCACTTAATAGCTAACACTCACAGTCTTCCGTTCAACTTGCTATCACGCATTCTTATAGCATACATAGTATGGCATATTTGGAAGCTAAGGAACCACTATCTTTTTAATATGAACTCACACACACCTCCTTCAATAAAGCAGTTGAATATCACTACCTTATTCAACAAAATGCACAACGATAACCACGCACACATATGTATGTCAAATGACATCCACCACCTATAGGTCGAATTAAGTTAAACACTGATGGAGCAGCCAAAACCAATACGTCTAAAAATGGTATAGGAGGAATATTCTGAAATACAATGGGATAATTTTTACTAGGATTCATGGGTAAACGTTCTACCAGTAACTCCACCTATATGGAATTAAATGCATTATTACAGGGTTTGCAACTAGCATGGATTCATCAACTCATTCTATTGGAAGTGAACGTTGATTCCACTGAGGTAATATCAATGCTTAGCAATGAAAATATGCACTACTCATTCATATTAATGGAATGTAGGTACTTAATACAACAACTGGGTAATCCTCCGGTTATCCATACATACAGAGAGCAAAATTACGTTGCATATACTCTAGCTCAACATGGTTCATCTGCTGATGCTAGTGACTACACAACAATCTTCACCCAAGCACCATCCTTTTTGCTACCACACCTTTTGGCTGATCACCAAGGCACTGTCTACCCAAGATTGGTGAAGTCTCCATGTACAACACACTTGTCCTACAATCCCACCTATTTGGAATGCGATCACTCTAACGATCAACATTTTGGATGTCGTTTTTGTAATGTATTGCAACAGGCTCCTTGTAATGACATAATTTAAATCAATATAATTTTGGTTAATGAGCAAAATAAAAAACTTGCTACTTCCCATGACATGACTATTTATACATTCTTCACATGCTAGCATGTATTATAGTCTTTCCCATGTTAGAATAACATTATAGATTACTTGTATGTCGGAGTACATGGTTTGGTTAACGTAGTCATGCATAGTAAATATGTGTCGTCATCTACATATGTACATATTTCACATTTAAATATGATGTTGGTACGTGAGCTATCCGTGAGGATTAATAGTAGACGTAAGGCTCCAGATATGACATGCAAATTTTTATCCCCATTCATCATGAGTCACTAGTCTTTTTCTTTCTTGATGGAGCGTGCACATGAATCATGATTGAGACTTTGAAAATATTTATCTACTGTTAAATTTGAATTTTTATCTTGAATACTCATTCTTGAGACTTGTTATTGCAATTCATAATAAACGATGGACTTGTGCATACCTGTTTATGTGATTTTTGTAATTTATTACTGTTATTGTTGGATATAATATCCACAAGTTTATAAAGTAAGTATTTTCGACAAAACTCTAGCCACTACCTTGTTGGGAATGACCAACGATACTTACTAAGTACTTTTCGCACTCATGTTATACTTCTGTATTTTCTGTGCAGATACTGTGTAAAGCCCCAAAACAATTCGCTAAGTATCACGTATTAGTTCAGGCTCAATGATGGATGTAAGGGTGTTCGATGAAAGGTGTATAACACAAAAATCTTAGATTTAGAAGGTTGTATGGACGTTTATAAGAATGGAGAGGTAGTTGGGAACAAAATGAAGATGTTTAAGGGGAGAAATCAATAACAATTGCACACACTCCAGTTTCAAACGAGCACAACTCCAAAGATATAAGAATTTATGTGGTGATCACCTATCAAATTAAAAAGTCTTCAAGTCTAATTTTTAATTTCAAACTGATGTTTTAACTTCAATACCACACAACAGGGGTGATTTGTGTGGTGTCCAATTTTTGCTTAAACTGATTATGAAAGGACTTGGTTCTTCTAAGTGTTCTTTAACCTACTATTGTTGAAATAGTAAATACGGAAAGTAAAGAACACAAGTATTTTTATGTGGAAAACACCTGGCTCAAAAGGTGAAAAAACTACGACCTACTTCTCAGTAGGATTTTCCAAAACTCTCCACTAAATCGCTGAACCAAAAACTGCATTTACAGAACTCTTTTGTAAATCTTGGATTAACTCTAATCCCGTTGTGGCATACAGCCCCTACCTGTTGCGATAACTCCAAGTTAACTCTAACTTGAATACTCTGATTACCTATTATAATTTCATTTAGATAAAGCTGAAAGGTACAATATGAAAACACCTACTACAATTGAACTAGGATAAAAGACAGATATTTGGAACTGGTTCTTCTATCTGGTTCATGTAGCTACAAGTTTGCACACTTGAATCACACACGAACTACTTGCAATATGCTTTGCTATTTTGCTCTCAATTCACGTTTAACTTCTGCTTTTGTGCATCACCTGTAAAGTGAGAACATCCTGCGATTTATAGAGTTACTAGAATAGAAAATAACTAGAGCTCTAATGCTACTCTTCCTTGGTGGAAGAGTTCTAGTTAACTTCAACCTCTAACTCCTTCCTTATCTTGGATAGTGTTCTCTTTGAGTAAGGAGTCATTTTCCTTATCAATTATGCAACCTTTTCGATCAGGAGATATCCATTATACCAAGTTAAACTTATCTCCTTTACGTGCATCCCACATGCCTGAATCTGCCCGTTTCTACGCACATAAGGGATGGACCTGGTTCATGTCTGAGCTTCCTTTATTAATCTTCAAAACAAACCTTCGCTTGGGCCAACACAAACAATTTATCATTTTGATATTCCTACTAAGTAATGAGTATTTTCTGAAGGATAGTGTGTAGCTGCACAATTGCGTGAGCCACAGACTGACCATATAGTCTGCGGGGCCACTTCCAGCAAAGAGGTCAAGAGGATGAGGGAAAGGGCAAGACCTGCATGGCCAATGCACAGGTTGGGCATGGCCCACACAGCCTACTTGGCCCGCGTAGCTACCCACACAGCTCCAAATCATTACAACGGGACTCGGAAATATAAAATAGCTTCATTCTTCAAAGATAAGATCATTTCTCTTAATCCCAAGTCATCTAAGAGTTTCTATACTATCTAAGATAAGTTTTTATCACGATTAAATTAAATTACTACTTTCAAACATCGATTCTAACCATATTAATTTTGGAATCATTAGATTTTCAATAAAAATTCAAGAACAAGGTCTTCATTCCAAGCCTAGGATTTTACAATCAAGGTAGAATCCACAAGCTTCTTTCAAATATAGTTATTAGAGAAGATTATAGTTGATAATCGTTTTTAGAGAACTACTACAAAATCTGGATTAGCTATAAGTCCTAAAATTGAGAGAAGTGAAACCTAGGATTACTAAAATTGAAACTTCTGAGACTTTTAGAATTAATTCTTGAATTAACTATGTAGAGGTTGATTTAGTGAATTGAAACCTTTGGAGATGCAAAAGTATTTCATAAGAAGAAATCAAGGTTAGTTGAGACTTGTTCTCAGGTTAGTTGAGACTTGTTCTTACTAAAGTTAATTTCTTACCAAGTTCTGACAGTGTTGTATCTTTTTATTCGCTCATGAATTGCGACACACGTACTTGAGTTTGTCTAGCCTTTTGTTGTATTAGATTTTATATCTATGTTATTTTTCCTATGCTAGACTTTTTATCTATTTTTGAGGACGTATGTATTGATTTATTGTAATGTGTTGATTGACGTGGGAGTTGTTGGTGCCATCACGAAATAAGCGAATTGGATTATGACAAAAAAGTATTAGAGCTTAGGTTTCAGAGGCTTTACAAGTCACGAGTAATGTCTAATAGTCTTTTTGATCATACAAAGATCACCTATACTTATATTTGTGAAACTACAGGCAATTTAGAAAACTTTTCTTTTTTTATTTTCGTGCGCTATTTGTTTCAGCTTAAAGTCTATATATATTATTTTTTCTCATAGATAATGAGGACACAGTTATGGATCTTCGGTGAGTAAGAGGTAGTGCCTAATGTTGGAGTTACTGCCAAGAGTAGAGGCAGGCCTAGAGGACGGGTTGCGGCACAGGCCAGGGCACCTATAGTGACACGAGCCAGAGCTAGAGCACCTTCTCATGTTGGTGGCCGTGGTAAAAATGCTTTAGTTGATTCTCTTGCAGCTTTTGTAGTTCCACGTTCCTACTCAGATTCCAAAGTTCTTTTAATTGTGACACATGTAATTTAGAAGACTATGATTCATTACTGGATTTGTGGAGAGTATCACAACTAGAAATTCGGTCAAAATCGATAGCAACTGACTGATCAGTTTGGGTCGGTCAAAATACTTGCCGAAAATAGAGCGAAGTCTGTTATTTCCTAAAATATTTTATTTTTTTAATTTTTTTACGAAACTGATCAATTTCGGTCTTTTTTTAATGCAAAAATGCAGAAAACTATTTTTGTATCCCGCAAAATTTATTTTTCAAGAAACTCAGTTTTTAATTTAAAATAAATTAAAATTAATATTTAAAAAAATGACCAAAGTCGGTCGGTTATTTTGGTCGGTAATTTTAAAAATCCAACCGATTTCAGTAGGTTATTTTCGCGTAAAAATACAATTAAAGAGTATAAATAAAATAAAATAGAGTCTTAAGCCAAAATACAACAATGGTCTAGTGGTAGAATATTATCCTGCCTTGGTATAGACCTCGGTTCGATTCCCAAATGGCAGATTTTTAAATTACATAATTAAAAATACCGATCGATTTCGGTCATTTTTTAGCAGATTTATTCTTTTTTGGTTGTTTGTGGAATTAACCGAATTCGGTCGGTTGGCTCTACTGTCACAGGGGTGTTTTATGTCACTCGAGTTCTTCCCGAGGTTCACCCTTGTGCGGCAGTCAAGCCCAGCCTTGACTTCAGCCTTTCCAACATTTAGAATAATTTTAGGAATGTTTGGACTTAGAATGATTTAGGAAGAAAACGAAATAAGTAAAGGCACACACAATTTACAGGAATTTCTTCCCAACTCGTATTAATTTGTGAATACAAGAACACAATAAGCCAACCCTATGGCTAAGAACAAAGAATACCCTAGTTCCCAGCCCCAAAAACGATTTCCTACCCTTAGGAATACACTTAGACGAAATTGGCTAACACTTGCCACAAGACTAAGTTTTTCTGCCTTGTTTAGGATAGCCTATGCACATATTTATAAGGCAGGATTTAAACAATCAGTTGACAAGCCCCAACGGATGGGAAAACATGTTAAGACAACTACAAAAACGTGCCCACACTTTTAGCCCATGATCAACCATGTTTGGGATGTGGTTTGTAACCACCAACTGCCTCTCATGTGCCTTGTACACGTTCTACAACTGCTGCTTGTGCACTGCATGTGTCTGTTTTGCCCAGCTGCTGTGTGCCCAAGGCTGGAATTGCGCCCAGCCTTGCCCTTTGACACTGCTCCGCACCAATGTCATGGCCACAGCTTGCCGCCCACTGACTTAGCCGCACACGTTCATTGCCACAGCTGCCCGCTTATGTCAAGTCGCCCCCAACTTGATCAAATCTGCCTGCATCAATTGTCATTGCTTGTCTCGCATTGCCTTGCCTTGCCTTGTCATGTCTTTGCCCCTGCTTTGATATGGCTTTGCCTTGCCATTGTTATGCCAACCCCTACGTCCAAGTGAAATTCGTCTTGCTTCCGTTCAAGGTGCGTTTGTCAACTCCGCATCGTCCGTCATGCCGAGCTGCCCGTCATGACGTGCCCTATTTTTCAGGTTGTGTGCCAAGGCCATCATAAAAATCCTTGTCACAACCCACACCTACCGAGGAACCTTGTCAAGGGGCTAACATTTACCGACCACATGATTGCCGATTCGTGGCGGTTTTTGCCAATTATTAACCAACATCAGTCGATTTTGGCAGTGAAGTTTTTCCCCTCTCTTTAATGGCTGAGCTTTGATGGAGAGCTTATGTGAGGAACATGCCAGCAAATTCACTTGCTTTTTAATAGAATGAATTGAAGTAAAAGTATCGCATACTAGCAAATATTTAGATGGATTTTGTGGATTTGCATTTTAGAATATTTAGTTTGCATGGATCCAAGAAAATATAACTATTAAAGAAGGGCAGAGATTACGAATTGAAGGTCATAATGATAGGGGGCCTTATGACACTATCTGCAATAATTATTCGTAATTGAGATATTTGCCTTTCACATACAAAACACTGTAGTACTTCGTTTTGCCTTGAACCATGTTTCTTTTAACATAAACAGTAACCCCTACTCTTCTTTTTTCCTTTAGTCTATTTTCCATGGTAATAGTGTCTTCATGGAGACTAATACTCTGTCCGTTTCAATTTATGTAAAACTATTTGCTTTTTAGTCCGTATCAAAAAGAATGATCTTTTTCCTTATTTGAAAACAATTTACCTTTATGCAATGATTTATAGTCACACAAAATATATATGCCTCATTTTACATCACAAATTCAAAAGTCTTCTATGTTTTCTTAAATAAATATTTTCTGCAATTTTAATGGAGATGGAAATTTTACTAGGAAAAGGAAAACAATTAAAAACCAACCAAAACTATTTGGACCCGTTTGTCCATAGATCTTTTTTTTCTTTTTTTCGATTTTTTGTTTCAAAAATGTGTTTATTCATGAAGTTTTGTATGTTTTTTAAAAAATTTCGAAAAAATGAAAAAATTTCAGAAAAATTTGGCTCCTCATTCACAAATCTGCAATATTTTTTCAAGTAAGGTGCATATCCAAACATAATTTCAAATTCCAAATACCATTTTGCAATTTAATTGCAACTACTATTTTTTTAAAAATTACAAATTTTATGTCCAAACGCCTACAAAATGAGGGTGCACAAAAGTACAGATAGGGCCACTTGAAGGTAATACCATACTGGACAACTTTACATGACTAGACTTCGTATTTGCTCCCTCTAGTGGCAACTATTCTGGCATCTTAATTAGTGCTGGAGAAAAGATTGCAGGAAAAGAAAAAAAAAAGCTATGAATAGTATATTTATTATTATTATTAAGGATTTTATGTTCCCATTAGGTTAAATTGAGTATAGTTATTTTGATATATATATTTTTTGCTAAGGGTATCTTTGTCGGAAAATTAAAAACAACTTCTGCTTTAAGGAGAAATTACTTTTTCAGCTTTCAAAAAATAGCTCATGCTTCTACTCAAAAGAATTTTTTCCTCCTAAAAGTTTGACTAAACACCTTAACTTAGAGTAAAAAGTACTCTATTTTTGAAAAAAAAAAATATTTTTAACTTTGGAGAAGCTTGGGCAAACATGCTAAAAGTTAAATGAAATTTAAGTTTAGCAAAAACATTACGAGAACACTATGTGAATATTTGAAAATATTGAAGAAGAAAAGGAAGCTTAACAAATCAGATTATATGTATTTTTTGGAGATAATAAACATGTATTTATAATGCATTTATATACAGGGCGAACGGCACAAATAGCCACTAAAAGCCACTGTTTTCAATGTATTTAGACTTTAGCCACTCCTTTTAAAAAACTTATACCTGACTGGACGAAAATACCCTTCTGGTATAACTTATACCTACGCTATCAACACAAGCAGCAGTTACACAAAGAGAAGAAGCGAGCAACAGCAGCAGCGACGATCAACTGAGGACGAACCACCATTTCTCTTCCCGATTTCAAAAATTCAGCAATCTAATCCAAAAAAAACAACACAGATAAACAGTAAGTTATAATTTCATGTGTTTCTATCAATTTTTATTTCGCTATAGTTATACTTTTTTAGATCTGTATTGATTTGATTATATATTAGATAAGAATTTGATTTTTTTTGAATTTCTGGATTGATAAATTTATAGACACCGCCTCCTATGATAATTCTGTATTCCGGACATAGTGTCTTTATTTTGGAAATTGAATTCAAAAAAATAAGAACACTATGTCCTTAACTTTGATTCTACTGGCCTCATTTTGCAAATTGAATAAAAAAACTTAAGGTCAAAATGTCCTTCACTTTGTTGTTGTTCTTCTGTATACAAAGTCCTGTAGCTTGAGTTTCAAATTGTATGTTTTAATTTCTGGTTCAAATGTTAAGGACTGACAGTCCTTAACTCTTAAATACATGTTTAAATGTTAAGGGACAGGCAGTCCTTAGCTTTTAATTTCTGGTTCAAAAGTTAAGGACTGGTAGTCCTTAACTTTTAATTCCATGTTTAAAACTTAAGGACTGACAGTCCTTAACTTTTAATTTTAATTCCATGTTTAAATGTTAAAGGACAGACAGTCCTTAGCTTTTAATTTCTGGTTCAAAAGTTAAGGACTAGCAATCCTTAAGTTTTAATTCCATGTTTAAATGTTAAGGACTGGCAGTCCTTAACTTTTAATTCCATGTTTAAAACTTAAGGACTGACAGTCCTTAACTTTTAATTCCATGTTTAAAACTTAAGGACCGGCAGTCCTTAACAGTTAATTCCATGTTTAAATGTTAAGGACTGGCAGTTCTTAACTTTAATTACATGTTTAAATGTTAAAGGACTGGCAGTTCTTAACTTTAATTACATGTTTAAATGTTAAGGACTGGCAGTCCTTAACTTTATTTACATGTTTAAATGTTAAGGACAGACAGCCCTTATCTTGGTTTTGCACTTACAGTACACCTGTTCTTAATTCTACAAGGATTGCTTTATAACGTATGTCCTTTGTTTCCCATTCTCTTGACTTGTAGGATGGAAATAATATGCATAATAGTTGCTTTTAATGGTAGATGGACTGAAGACTATAAATATCTTGATCATCAAACAAAGCTTTTCCTAGCACCTGAGTCAATTCAGTTTGAAGATTTCGTTAAACAGATTTTTGAGCTTATTGAATTGGATAGTGAAAAGTTTGAAATAGTGATATGGTTTGATATCAACCTTGGAACAAGCAAAGGAATACTTGTATCCAAAGATTTAGATCTTCACACATGTATAGAGTTGCTAAAAACTCATTCACTCTTCAAGAGTTGTCGTTTCATAGTTGATATTTCGGAAAGAGTTTTTGCATCAACAAGCAATGAACATACCAACACAAAAACTCAACATGACAATCAAGAGCGATGCCAACAGATAGTTGAAGTAGATATGGTTGAAGCTCAACCATTAAATGAAGAGGTGCATCAAACATTTGATTCTATTCAAGTAGAAGGACAAAGCATTATAGAGATTGACAACGAACAAGCTTTGGGTATTCAAGTCTTAGAGAGTGCACCGGTAATCGAAGTAGTTGCTGACAAAACCTGCACTCAAATAACTAAACGAAGATCAAATTTGAAACAAAAAGAATCCCCAACTACGATATTAAGAGAAAATGCTTCTTTGGATCAAATAAAAGTCGGATCAGTATTTGACAAGAAGAAGAGCATAATTAATTGTTTTTCTAATGTAGCAATCAAAGGACATTTTGAATTCAAAGTTGTAAGATCAAGCTCAACAAGATATTCGTTGACATACAATGATGATAGGTGTCGTTGGTGTGTGCGTGCTTTCAGAATTAAAGACTCAACATTATTCAAGATAGTAAAGCTTGAGAAAAAGCATGACTACTCTGTTAACACTAGGAAAGCAGATCAAAGGCATGCTACTTCAAAGTTGATTAGTGGTTACATTATCGATAATCTTCGGGACCCAAGATTTGAAGTTACACCAGCTTTTGTCATGGCAGAGATGCAAAAATTGCATGGACTAGACATTGGATATCACAAGGCATGGCATGCTATTCAACATGCTTCCGCTTTAATAAGAGGAAGTCCCGAAGAAAATTATGAATTATTGTGTTCATACTTGTATATGATGACAAGTAAAAACCCGGGAACTTATACTAACATAAAGATAGACGACAACAACAGGTAAACAATTTAGGACTTGCTGTCTTTAGCCTTGTTAACTTTTGAGTTATAACCAGAAGTTGAGGACTGCCTATCCTTAAGTTTTGAACTTGTAATTAAAAGTTAAGGACTTCCAGTCCTTAAGTTTTGAACTTTGAAATAAAAGTTAAGGACAGCATGTCCTTAACTTTATAACTTGTAAATGTAAGTTAAGGACTGACTGTCCTAAATTTCGGGTATTTTAACCTTGTTTTATATTGTATTTTCAGGTTTCTTTATATGTTTTACGCATATGGATCATCGATAGCTGGTTGGAATCATTGTAGACCAGTGATTGCTATTGATACGACTTTTTTGAAGTCAAAATATCGTGGTGTTTTAATGATTTCAGTTTCAAAAGATGCAAATAACCAAATTTTCCCATTAGCCTTTGGAATAGCAGAATCTGAAAACAACAATTCCTATGAGTGGTACTTTAGTCAGCTTCGCAATGCAATTGGGAGCCGTGAGAATTTGATTTTTTTATCAGACAGGCTTCAAGCTATTGCAAATGGCATTGTAAAGGTATATCCTGAAAGCCATCATGGGATTTGCATCTATCATTTGGAGCAGAACCTAAAGCGAAGAAAGTTGAAAAGTGAGGTCATAAAACTTTTCCAAAGTGCTGCAAGAGTATACAAGCGTAAAGAATTTGACATATACATGTCATATATTGCAAATGTAGATAAGAAAACTTATGACTACTTGATGGAAGAACCACCGGAAAGATGGGCACGTTCTTGTAGTCCACAACGAAGATATGAAATGCTCACAACAAACATAGTTGAGTCGATGAATTCAGTGCTATTAGAAGTAAGGGAGCTGCCTATACTAAGAATGATGGATTTCATTCAAGTGAAGCTACAATATTGGTTTTATGAAAGAAGAAATAAAGCAGAAGGAACATTTTATGATGTTTCTTGTTGGGTAGAGGAGGAATTGAAGAACAGAATAGATTTAGCATTTACTTTGAACGTAAGTATTATGTTTTATGTTTATATTATGATTTTGACATTTTTTAACATAATGTACTCACTTATAATTTTTCAACATTGAAGGTCTTCCCTGTTGATTCATGGCATTCTAGAGTTGAAGAAGAAGGAATAACTTTCTTGGTGGACTTAAACAAAAGAACATGTGATTGTTTTCAATTTCAACTTGATGAATTACCATGCATACATGCAATTGCAGCTATCGAGAAGAGAAACATCAAGAAGTCTGACTTTTGTTCGCACTGGTACTTAAAGGAATCTTGGCTGAAAACATATGAAAGACAAATACATCCTGTAGGACATACTGATTCATGGATTGTACCAGAGAGTGTTAAGTCACAAATTGTTAAACCTCCAGATTTCAAAGTGCCACCAGGTAGAAGGCAAAAGAAAAGGCATATTCCTGCTACCGAGCCATCAAAAATAACATTCAAATGTGGTCGTTGCAGAAGAATTGGTCATAATAGAACAGCTTGTATATATTCTCCGGCACTCCATCCATTTTCAAGAAAGCATAGAGAAGAGTAGAAATATACACTTATGTTTATCGACTCTTTTAAGTTTTTGCTATAGATTGTATTCATTATTATTCTAATTTGAGCGGATGCCTAGATTTTCAATATTTATATCTTGTTACGTTCTTTTAATTTCTTTTGAGTTCAACAATTAAAAGTTATTAACAGGAGTCAGTAAGTTCAACTTGCAATTTTGAAAACGTAATGATTGTCTGTCCTTAACTTTGAATTTCAAGTTCAAAAGTTAAGGACATGAGGTCCTTAAGTTATAGTCTCATGTTAAAAACTTAAGGACTGTCTGTCCTTAACTTTGAATTTTAAGTTCAAACGTTAAGGACATGAGGTCCTTAAGTTATAGTCCCATATTAAAAACGTAATGACTGTCTGTCCTTAACTTTGAATTTCAAGTTCAAAAGTTAAGGACATGAGGTCCTTAAGTTATAGTCCCATGTTAAAAACTTAAGGACTGTCTATCCTTAACTTTGAATTTCAAGTTCAAAAGTTAAGGATATGAGGTCCTTAAGTTATAGTCCCATGTTAAAAACTTGAGGATTGTTTGTCATTAACTACAGGAGTCCTTAAGTTTGAAATACAAGTTAAAAACTTAAGGACTGTCTATCCTTAACTTTAAATTTTAAGTTCAAACGTTAAGGACATGAGGTCCTTAAGTTATAGTCTCATGTTAAAAACTTGAGGACTGTCTGTCCTTAAGTTATAGTCCCATGTTAAAAACTTGAGGACTGTTTGTCATTAACTGCAGGAGTCCTTAAGTTTGAAATACAAGTTAAAAACTTAAGGACTGTCTGTCCTTAACTTTAAATTTTAAGTTCAAACGTTAAGGACATGAGGTCCTTAAGTTATAGTCCCATGTTAAAAACTTGAGGACTGTCTGTCCTTAACTTTGAATTTTAAGTTCAAACGTTAAGGACATGAGGTCCTTAAGTTATAGTCCCATGTTAAAAACTTGAGGACTGTCTGTCCTTAACTTTGAATTTTAAGTTCAAACGTTAAGGACATAGGTCCTTAAGTTATAGTCTCATGTTAAAAACTTGAGGACTGTTTGTCATTAACTACAGGAGTCCTTAAGTTTGAAATACAAGTTAAAAACTTAAGGACTGTCTGTCCTTAACTTTAAATTTTAAGTTCAAACGTTAAGGACATGAGGTCCTTAAGTTATAGTCCCATATTAAAAACTTGAGGACTGTCTGTCCTTAACTTTGAATTTTAAGTTCAAACGTTAAGGACATAGGTCCTTAAGTTATAGTCCTATGTTAAAAACTTGAGGACTGTTTGTCATTAACTATACGAGTCCTTAAGTTTGAAATACAAGTTCAAAAGTTAAGGACATGAGGTCTTTAAGTTATAGTCCCATGTTCAAAACTTAAAGACTGTCGGTCCTTAATTTTGAATTTCAAGTTCAAAAGTTAAAGACATTTGTTCATTAACTTTGAATTTGAAGTTCACTTACACTTAGTCATGAACAAATACTAACAAACTCAATGGACAAATCAACAGTTGAGAGAAACAACGAAATAAATAACAAAATGCCTTGACATAACTTTTGAAATTGTAATTTTGCATAGCTGTTACAAAAAATTACGCTATGCCAACAAAACAAAATATAAGTGCCTTTTTCACAAATTTACAGAATATTTCAGAACTATCCTAAACTGGCATAATTCAGATGTCACCTTTACAGCAATTTTGTACAAAAATAACACCACAATTTCTTTACAACTCCTCTGGACAGAATGTTTCATTTTCACTCTCATAATCATCACCAACATTTTCTGGTGGAGTATCATAACCAGAATTTCTTTTCGATTCACCATGTGCCCAAAGATTTGCAGCAAGTTCTTTTTGAAAGTCTTTTATGTCTTCGGGTTGGAATTGCTGCACGTCCTTTCCAATCATCAACAACTCGGCAAATTTGATCAGGAATGCACCACAATCAGTCCTAAGAGAAATGTAAGATATGCAGTGAATTAAACAATAAATCTTAAGTACATATAAATAATATAACAAATAATAACACGTACGATCCAGTTTGGTGTGGTTATCTTTGCCACTGTATATCAAATTTGTTGAAGACATTCCCAAAAGACTTGTGTTTTTTGTCAAATTGTGAGAACTTTAGCAAATGGGGGATCATGCGTGCATACATTTGCATGTAGTTCATTCCTGCTTCATATGGCTCACTGTATATGGAATCATATACGTTAATCTTTTTTTGATTCAAGTCCAATACTCCCAACAAAAAGTGTGTCACAGCTTCATCATCTTCTGAAGGAAGCCGACATGGAAAAAAGATTTCGTCAACCTCAGTCCATGCAATTCCACATCTACGGCTGTCCCCCCACACATATGGTGTCAGAAATAACTGATTATCACTAGCACACCAAAACTCATCACTAGCATCTTCACTAAAATCTATATACACAAATGCCATATAATTATCAAAAAGAACATCAGTAGTTGTGCATCGAAAAGGATGATCGCGAGGGTGGTAGCATTCCTTCTTTCTCAGAAAATAGAGAGCAATGTCAATATGCTTCATAAAAAGGCAAAAAATAAAACAAATCAATAACAAATCAGTCATAAAATAATGAAAAAATGATAAATTAATAATAGAAAAAATAAATGTCTTGTGAATTATCTAACCTTATCATCAAGAACAAATTTGCTATCTGAAAGCTCAAGGAAAAACATTTTGCTACTGATTTTTTGATGATACAATTTGTATGGTTTTTTCCTCAAACTATTATCATCAGCATATAAATCAATTTGTCCCCTGAAAATTTTGAAAATGTCAAGTTAGAATTTTGAAAACTTTAATCTATAACTTAAGGACCAAGTGTCCTTAGCTTTTGAATTTGATACTCAAACTTAAGGATTGCATGTCCTTAGCTTATGAATTTTGAATTCAAACTTAAGGACAAGAAGTCCTTAAGTTTTAAACTTGAATCTATAAGTTAAGGACAGTTAGTCCTAAAATTAGTCTTACAATCACAGAAGTTAAGGATGTAGTGAAACACATTAAGAGACTTACTCTTTTTTGCGACCTCTCCTTTTCTCCTTGCCCAACCACACAATGAATTTCTTCACTAATTTTTCATCTTCTTTGGCATAATGAAAAATACACCTACGAGTATAGGTTGATTTTATCCAACCTGAACTCTTCAGAGTATTTTGATTGTCTGCCTTGGAACTTACTGCTTTTCCTTCCTTATCAAAAGGAGATTTCAACTGCCATCTTAACTTCTTGTTCCTTTTACCTCGACCAAGTTCTTCTTCAACATTTCCTTCACCCTCCATAGTCAAAGTCGCATCAATGTCCATTTGTATACTTGGAGGAGTAGGAGTAAGAAGAGAAAATGACGGACCATCATAACCAATACTGTCTCTCTTTCTTTTCCTTGTATATTGGTTAAGATTGTCATCATTGGTGTCCTCTTTGTTTTCCTCTGCTGGCGACACTATATATATATATATATATATATAGACACTATATATATATATATATATATACATATTCATATTAGTTTTCTGCAACAGGTCAAATGAAGAGACAAAATTTCAATTGTACATATAATAATTAGGGCACAATCAGTACCTGTCTTCTCCGCAGTATCTTCTTGTGTTTTTTCAAGAGACAACTCAGCTAAAATATTGCGTGCAGGATTTTATTTTTCTTGCAATTCCACATTTTCTTTATCTTGCAGTTGTTCACCATGATCTTTAGATGCTTGTTGACAAGATTCTACAAAAATATTTACAACAGCTAACATGTTAATAATCTTTAATTAAAACAAACATATATAAAATTAAAAAAGCACTGCCTAACCATTTGCAATATCCAAGATCATTCCAGCTACATCATCATCATCACATGTTGCATCTATAGATTTGGAACCAATCTCACTTCTGCCTATGTCTTGAGATTGTAGTCCAGTTTTCTCTTGATACTGCACTCCAGCTTCTTCGCTTGCTGCTTCAAAAGATACAATATATAATGAAATAAAGATACAATATATAATGAAAATTTTATCTAACCTTGACTGGCACAAGTTTGAACTCCAAATTTTTCTTTGTATGACAGCGGTGTAGAGAGATCATACGTTCCTTCTAAGCATTTGCATACAATCTCGCTGACACTTGTCCCCAATGGACTTGTTAAATCCTCCTGTGATTGCAATCCACAAACTCTACAAATTTTCTCCGGCACTCCACAAACTTCTGCATGCACATGCATAGTTTATATGTATTAATCTATTGAATATACATTTCAACGAAAATAAAAATCAAAATCTATAACTAACCTTTTCCAATATCAGTAACATTTTCAGTTTTATCATCTAGATGTGCATCTCTAAATTCTCTTTCATACTGACCCTCTGCATGCACATCCATATAATCACGTTCAACACCACCTACATCTTGGTTGAATATGTCAGTACGCTCAGTAGCACGACAATGATCATCAACTCCATATTTTCTAATTGGAACACTAGATTCTCTATCTGTGTTCATCTGATCAGCTTTCCCAAACATGTTCATCAAAGTATCAAGCTTTGATCCTAGAGTTTTCTTTAAATCCTGAGAAAGCAACTAAGTTACAAAGAGAAGGACATGTTTAAAACTTAAGGACAGGCAGTCCTTAAGTTTGAACTTAAAGTTCAAAACTTAAGGAAATGCAATCCTTAAGTTTGAACTCCAAGTTCAAAAGTTAAGGACAAGAAGTCCTTAACTTTGAATTCCAAGTTCAAAACTTAAGGACATGATGTCCTTAAATTTCATTTCAAAGTTCAAAAGTTAAGGACAAGAAGTCCTTATCTTTCAATTCCAAGTTCAAAATTTAAGGACACAAAATCCTAAAGTTGGACTAACTGAAATTACCTTGATTTCGTTCTCAATCTTTTTTCTGATACAACAATTTTCTGATTAACTCTGGTAACTTCTGCTTGCAAATCCTTCTTAAAACTCTCTGATAATCTCTGAATCAAAAAACATAATATAAAAAAAGGTGTTCGTAAGCAAGAAATAATCAAATAAAAAACTAATACTATTCAAAGGCAGAAACACATACTCTAACAATTTCCTTAAGTACGCCTTCGTCAAATTGTGTGGAAGAAGACCTTGAGCCACGATCTTGTGAAACTGGCTCCTCTACACAAAGAGGCTCTGTATCTTCTTCTTCCACGGGAATAAAGGGTGACACCTCAATCAACTTAAACACCTATTATATAAGAAAAACTAAACATAAGTATACATAACTAAAACAAATAAACAAAAAAAGAGATAGTAATTACATTAACTTACTTTTTATTATGGAAATATTTTCTACAAAGAGCATCAAATTGTGGAGACTTCATTTCAGAATAACATAACATTCGAGGATAACCAACTTCTTTGAAGTTCACAAATTGTTTCTCTTGGAAAATAGGAAGTACTTCCATAATCCAGACACAAAACGCAAAAGGAAAGCCAACTAAAGTGTAGCTATCAATATCTTTTTCTTTCTCTTTCTCCTTCTGAACATCATTCTCATTTGATTTCAAGCAACTCTTCAATGATTTTAATAGCGTCTCATAAGCAAGAGAGCCCCAGTTGAAGGAAGCGCAAAGTGCATCATCGTCAACAATTTTCATTATTTGCTCCGACACATTCCTATTTTTCCTCTAGCCCATCAAAACCGACTCAACAAAATAGAGTGTTGCCAACTTCAAAGCATCATCATCACTGTCAGCAAATGATGAAGTTGTACCATGTGGGCGACTAGAAATAAAACTATACAAATCAGCCAACTCAATTTTGTCCTTTTCAGGGAAATAGACTCTTAAAAGCCTATTCTCTTTCTCATTTAAACCTTTCATGTCAAGCGACGAATAAGACTTCAAACCAGTAATAATATGGAATGCATCACGAGTAAACTTAATATCGCGGTCAAATACCTTGAAGGTCATCGAATCGGGTTCATTACTAACAATTTCAGAAAGCAATACACAGTGCATAAGTTTACCTGAGAACTTCACACTTTGTAATCTGAAGAAGTTGCCAAAAATACTTTCCCTCAATTTCTTCCATTGGCTATTCGACAGAAAACTTTTAATTGTTTCCTTATATTGAAAATCTCCTTTCCAATATACCAGAAAATTACGCCAATCGTCAAAATCAAAAAAATGATCGCCTTCCATTATAACACTAGAAAAGAAGGAAAAACAAATAAAGATTAGGACTTAACTTAAAATTTTAAGTTTAAAAGTTAAGCAAATACAATCCTTAACTTTAAATTTTAAGTGCAAACATTAAAGAAATACAGTCCTTAACTTATACAACTTCCAAAGTTAAGGACACTTAGTCCTTAACTTCAAGTTTCATGTGCAAAAGTTAAGGACAATAAGTCCTTAACTTTAAATTGTAAATGCAGAAGTTAAGGAAATACAGTCCTTAACTTATACTTTCAACATCCAATGTTAAGGACACTTAGTCCTTAACTTCAAGTTTCATGTGCAAAAGTTAAGGACAATCAGTCCTTAACTTTAAATTGTAAGTGCATAGGTTAAGGAAATACAGTCCTTAACATATACTTTCAACATCCAAAGTTAAGGACACTTTGTCCTTAACTTCAAGTTTCATGTGCAAAAGTTAAGGAGAATCAGTCCTTAACTTTGAATTCCAAATACAAAATTTAATGTCGTTTCTTCTTTACATTTAATGAACACAGTTAACTGAAAATTCATAATCAGTAAGCTTATGAATTTCTACGACTATTTTTATGAAATATACCTACATAATCAAATATATTGAATCAACCACAAACACATTTCAAATTTCACACATTAAAAATTTATCAAAAACAGAATCACACAAAATATACTACACTGAATCAACATATAATGCTAATTTTTGAAATTCCACACATACTTCACACGACATTGAACCAACTTACAAATAAAGAAAAACGAAGATGACAGAGACGATGACAGAGAAGATGAAGGACAGAAGATGACGGAGAAGATGAAGATGAAGATGACGGAAGATGACGGAGAAGATGAAGGAGCAGAAGTTTAACTGAGATTGCAGTTTGCATACGAGGAAGATGAAGAAGCGCAGAACTCTGAACGAATGAAATAAGGGTTTTCGTCGATTTTGGGATTATACAAGAAATAGAGAAAGGGTAATTGTGTCTTTTTCCCTCTTAGTAGTGGCTATTTTTGATAAGCATTTTAAATAGTGAATAAAAATTAAATACACTCTTATTTAGTGGCTACTACACGCCATTTTCACTTTATATACATGTCCCATAAGATGTGACCGTCTTAACAGACATAACCTTTTAAAGAGTGGTACTTAAAAATAAACCATTTAAATTCAATTATCAAATTTGTAAATTCAATATGTTTAAAAAAAAAAACAAAGCTAAAAAATTAATTAGTTTCGGGCTACCCTTCAGGGCCAAGTATACAACTTTCCATTTTATACATTACATAGACAAATTTAATATATTTCTCCAAATTAAAGTTTCACCAGTAATATTATTTAAAATTCTAAAAGTGGTGCTTTTAGAAAAAAACTATCTCCTTTCCAGGTTATCTCGATATGGTCGTTCACTTTCGTTAGGTGGAATGTTCTAATACAATTTAAATAATGGAAAAGGGCTATAACTGCCCCTGGACTATTGGATTTGGTATAATAATACCCTCCGTCCACCTATTTTGCAAAATTTGCCCCCACCATTTTCTTTTCGGCTCAAACTACCCTTATGACTAACAGCCTTATCTTTTTAAAAAAAAACTATAATTAATTAGTACGTGTCATGTTGCTATTGGCCTAACTTAAACCCACCCCAAATTAAAATAAACCTACCTGTATCCTAAGATCCATAACCCGCATGCCCCAATTGTTGGCACTGTCGGGCTCTTGTAATGTGGGTAATCAGCCTAAACTCGCTAGAATATCAACGGAGAAATTATTTGAAATTAACATCAAGGGAAATCAGGTTATCAAACTTGGCTATAAACTCCGCCGCTTACTAACAAAGTAATTTGAAAAATATTCAAGAAGTGTAAATGAGAAGATAGAGAGCAGGAGTCAGAGGAAATGGAGCCACCAAAATTGTTATCACCGATATTGAGATTCTGCAAAGTCGAAATCTGGTATAAGTCGAACGAAAAATGACGGGAGATTCTGAAACTGGTGAACTCGATGAAGATAACTTTTGGGTTTTATGAGTCAAAGATTTCTTGTTCCGGTCATTGACTCGACCTCGCTTTGTTGACACGATTTCTTCCATTTTGATGGAGGCAGAGATATTGAGTGAGAGAGCTTAATATCATGCTTGTATTGTGGTGAATTAAAGTGGCTAAAATTATGATACAAGAAATTGTAACAATCCTTGAAAACTCATTTTGACACGCGAACATGTTTATGTGCGTTGTCTAACTAGTGATCCAAAGTTTTCTTTTTAGTTTTTACTGTGGCTGATGTCGTGAGCTTTATTATCACCTGATCACGTCCAACTATGCCTTATAAAAGGATACGCGGACGTTACAAATATAATCTTAGTATTTAGCCCAGAGTGCATCATCTAACTTTTTCGCCCAATCAGTTCTTGTGGCATTCACTGTCTTGGTCAATACACTTTTTATTTCTCTATTAGACACTTCCACCTGTCCACTTGTCTGCGGATGGTACGATGTTGCCACCTTGTGACGCACATCATACTTCGCTAGCAACTTCTCAAAGGCTCGAATACAGAAGTGGGTGCCTCCGTCACTGATAATCGCTCTCGGGGTCCCAAAACGGGTGAAAATGTTCTTCAAAGATCCCACTACCATTCTTGTATCATTAGTGGGCAACGCTGCAGCTTCTACCCATTTGGACACGTAATCCACAACAACAAGTATGTACTTATTGCCAAAGGAGTTGATAAAGGGTCCCATGAAGTCAATCCCCCAGACATCAAACACTTCCACCTCTTGAATCGGGTTCATGGGCATCTCATGGCGACGGGAAATGTTCTCTGTTCGCTGACATTCATTGCAATCCTTCACCCATTGGTGTGCATCTTTAAACACTATAGGTCAAAAGAAACCGGCCTCTAGCACTTTCGCAGCTATCCTGACTCCTCCAAAATGCCCTCCATATGTCGATGCATGACATGCCTGCAAAACAGAAGATTGTTCTATTTCGGGGACACACCTCCGGATCATATTGTCAACACATATTCGAAACAGGTAAGGTTCATCCCAATAATAAATGCGGCAATCACGATAAAACCTTTTCTTTTGTATAGAGGAAAGGTCATAGGGAACTATACCGCTGGCCAGGCAATTTGAAAAGTCTGCATGCCATGGCACTTCCTCAAGACTAGTAGCGAGTAACTGCTCGTCTGGAAAGGTTTTCAGAATGTCCTCAACCTCAATTGAGTTTTCAGCTCCCTCAAGTCGTGATAGATGGTCAGCGACTTGGTTTTCTGTGCCCTTATGGTCATGAATTTCGAGGTCGAATTCTTGCAGTAGCAACACCCAACGAATCAGGCGCGGCTTAGACTCCCTCTTCTCAATCAAGTACCTGAGAGTTGCATGATCAGTGTATACAATTACCTTAGAGCCAATCAGGTACGATCTGAATTTGTCGAAAGCAAACACCACAGCCAACATCTCCTTCTCAGTCACAGTGTAGTTCAACTGGGCTCCACTCAGCGTTCTACTAGCATAGTAGATTGGATGCATTAGCTTGTCTTTCCGTTGTCCCAGCACTGCCCCCACTGTGTAGTCACTGACATCACACATGAGTTCGAATGGTTGCTCCTAGTCGGGGGCAACAATGATGGATGCTATTACTAGCCTCTTTTTCAACTCCTCGAATGCTACCCTGCAATCATCAGAAAACAAGAAAGGGTGATCTTTTTCTAACAATTTACAGAGAGTGTTGGAAAATTTTGAGAAGTCTTTTATGAATCTCCGGTAGAAACCGGCATGCCCGAGGAAGCTCCTGATTGCCTTGACTGAAGTTGGAGGTGGCAGCTTTGCTATCACGTCAACTTTAGCGCTATCCACCTCAATTTCTTTACTTGACACCCGGTGTCCCAAGACTATGCCTTCTTGTACCATGAAATGACACTTCTCCCAATTAAGAACCAGGTTAGTCTCAATATACCGTTTCAACACACGAGTCAGATTTATAAGGCACTCATCAAATGAGTTCCCCACCATTGAGAAATCATCCATGAATACCCCATTATGTCCTCTACCATGTTAGTGAATATGGCCATCATGCACCTTTAGAATGTGGCGGGTGCATTGCATAGGCCAAAAGGCATCCTCCGAAAGGCATAAATGCCATATGGGCAAGTGAAGGAGGTCTTCTCTCTGTCCCCTGGTGTAATGGAGATCTGATTGTACCCTAAGTACCCATCCAGAAAATAGAAGTGTGACCTCCCTGCCAATCTGTCTAACATTTGATCAATGAAGGGAAGTGGGAAATGGTCTTTCTGGGTGGCCAGATTTAACTTTCTGTAGCCCATGCAAATTTTCCAGCCCGTGACGATTCTTGTAGAAATTAGTTCATTGTTATCGTTTTTGATTACCATCATGCCACCCTTCTTAGGCACACATTGCACTGGGCTAACCCAGCTGCTGTCAGAGCTTGGAAAATGATTCTCAAATCTAACCACTTTACCACTTCTTTCTTCACCACTTCCTTCATGTTGGGGTTCAACCTTCTTTGGTGTTCCCTGGAAGGTTTTTGTCTCTCTTCCAGCAAAATTTTATGCATACAGTAGGTGGGGCTGATCCCCTTAATGTCTGTCATGGTCCACCCAATGGCAGTCTATACTCTTTGAGTACCTGCAAGAGTTGTTGTGCCTGCACATCTAACAAACTAGATGAGATAATAACACGTAATGTGGAGTCAGGTCCAAGGAACTCATACCTGAGATGGGCGGGCAGTGGCTTCAATTCCAGCTTTGGTGGTTCTTCGATGGATGGCTTGGCTGGAGGAGTTTCTCTATTTTCTAAGTGCAAGGGCTCAAATTCAAGAGTTCTATCCCAGAACCCTCTGCCCTCTAACGCCAATACCCATTCTGCCAGTTCTTCTTCATTCACCTCATCTAAATTCGTCAGACATGCAGCAAAAGGGTTCTCAATAGTCAGCATCTCATCATCAGTTTCTACGATTACATCCACGACATCAATAAGAGAGCAATTGGTAAATTCATTTGGTCGCCTCACAGATTTCTGCACGTTGAATGTTATCTCTTCGTCGTTTAATCTCATCTTGAGCTCCCCAGACTCACAATCAATGAGAGCTATCCCAGTAGCAAAGAACGACCTTCCTAAAATTATGTGAATTTCTTCATTCACCTTGCAGTCTAAGATCACAAAATATGCAAGGAACACAAATTTCCCCACCTGAATCAACATATTATCCAGGATACCAGAGGGTGTTTTTACAGTCCTGTCAGCCAGCTGCAACAACATAGAGGTGGGTCTAGCTCTTCCAATCCCCGGCCTCTTATAAATCTCCAGGGGCATAAGATTTATGTTGGCCCCTAGATCACAAAGTGCCTTAGCAAAAGCAAAATTACCAATAGTGCAAGGAATTGTAAAGCTCCCTGGGTCAGATAGCTTCTCCGCAATTGGTCTAGTCACCACTGCACTGCAGGTCTGAGTAAGAGTCACCGTGGCCAAGTCTTGAAAATCGAATTTTCGGGACATTAAGTCCTTCATCATTTTTGCATACCCAGACATCTCTTTCAAAACATCTATCAATGGAATATTTACCTGAATTTGTTTCAGCATCTCCAAGAATTTCTTGTATTGCTCCTCTTTTTGGTACTTAGCCAGCCTCTAAGGGAATGGTGCGGGAGGTCTCTCCTTCCCAATGATTTGGGACTACTCTTTATCAGCTGCCACCTCAACTACTTGTTCCTGGGCTGTCTCAGCTTCTTTCTCAGTCTCAATCTGAATGTTATGTTCTTCCTGGGCAGCCTGGACTGTCACCTCTGTCAGTTTCGTTGACTCATCTAGCTAAATGTGCATTGGTATGAGTGTCTCAACCTGTCTGCTTTCTCGCACCCTCTCTTTCTCCACATCCAAATCTCTGTCATTATGTAGACTCACTGCCATCAGCTGCTTCGGGCCTTGATCTTTTGGATTTATTTGGGTGTGTGCAGATAATGTCCCATGAGGACGATTGTTTAGAGACATCGAAATTTGGCCCATATGCACTTCAATATTCTTGATAGCTGAATCATATGCATCTACTCTTTCACTAATTTTTGCATTAGACCCAATAACTTACTGCATCATTGCCTCAAGTCTAGCAAACCCATCTTCCTACCGTCCACCATGCTACTGCTGAGGAGGGTGATACCCCTGCTGCTGATTCTGATTGTTATATCCCTGTGGCTTTGGGTAAAGTGCCATATTGTTAGGAGGTCTCATACCTCCTATGTTCCCATTGTTGAACTGTGGCTGGACTGGCCTGTACGGCTGATTTTGCTGGCCCCAATTCTGACCACCCTGTCTCTGGCCTCCATAATTAGACACATAGTTCATGTCTTCAGGGTAGTGATGATAATCATATTCTGCATTCCACTGGTTACTAATTGGCTGACTAATGCAAGATGTGCACAAGCCCTCATTGGTAGTATCTACTATGTGTACCTGCTGCTTCTTCCCTGACTCTTCTACCTTTTTGGTGAGTATACTCATCTGTGTCAATAAGGTGGCCATATTTTCAGCCATAGAGTTGGATGGATCTAAGGGCACTGAGTGAACCAATGGAGTGATAGGTGCATTCCTGATTGTCCATCCCAAATTCTGTGCCATCTTGCCAAGCAGACTCTGGCCTTCTCTCCATGTTTTGCTCAAAAATGCTCCACCAGCTGAAGCATCAACAATGTTCTTCACGCTATCTGACAATCCCACATAAAATCGCTGCCTTAACATCAAATCTGGAATACCATGATGCAGACATATAACCAGCATCCCTTTGAATCGTTCCCATGTTTCATGCAGTGTTTCCATTGGTCTCTGTTTGAAACTCAAAATTTCATCAATTTGTTGAGTGGTCTTGTTGGGTGGGTGGAACTTGTTCACGAATTGCTTGACTAACTCCTCCCAAGTTGTTATAGAATTAATGGGGAGTTAGTTTAGCTAGGTCTGGGCAGCTCCTGTCACTGAGAACGGAAACAATAACAGCTTGATTGCTTCCTGAGTTACATTGGGATGCCTTTGGGTTTTGCAGATTGACAGGAAATTCTTCAAGTGTTGTTGAGGATCTTCGACTTGTGACCCCGAAAATAGTCCCTTGTTTTGCAACAAGTGCATCATGTTATTAGTGATTTGGAATGATTCAGCCTGTATCTGCGGGACTAAAATCGTTGTGGTCAAATTTTTAGCTATGGGTTGTGCCCAATCATAAAGCGCAGCCTCTGGCACAAGAGGTGCCACCAGCGCAGCTGGGTCTACTACATGATCCCCCATATCTGGTTTGAATTGTTCAATTGTTTGTTGTTGTTTGTTTTTCTGGTTGGCCCGATTCAAGGCCTTGAAAACTTTCTCGGGATCTGATAATGCTTCAAATACTTCACCAGTTCTCGATGAGTTTCTAGGCATGCACTTGTACAACCAAGTCAACAAACGTTAAAATTTCAATATAAAGATTGGGTATAGAGAAAATTGACTACACTAAGAATTTTTGTACTTCTTTCAATTGTAATTGATAACACCGTTAATTCCCCGGCAACGATGCCAAAATTTGATCACGCCCAACTATGCCTTATAAAAAGGACACGCGGACGTTGCAAATATAATCTGAGTATTTAGCCCAGAGTCGAACCCATAAGGAATTAACCTATCAATTACTCTCGTTAGGCTTACTAAATTCTACGGAATCAACTTTCCAAACGTTCTGAATAACAATTGAGAATGTTTCTACTAACTAAGAATGAATGTAAATAAGCAACTGAAAACTAACTATGATTAAGTTGTAAACAATTAAGAGAAGGTTCTAAGGTTATGATTTCCCTTATTGATGGAATCCCTTCCGGTTATGTTTCATATAGATTTTCCTAATCGTCTCTATCAATCATGAGCAATCTTATTACCGTAAATCTCTCCCGAGCAATCACAATAACTTACTAGCCGTACTCTCCCAAGATACGCTAGTTGACTTTGTTTATTACAGCTCACTTTAGATTGCACCCAAGGCTTCATTATCCCTAATCCCGCTTTTAAACCCTCAGTTATTGATCCCTCATATACTTTGGGAGTGGTGTTGTTTAACAATTACCAAAATATGCACTCTCTCCCGAGTTATGCACACTGAATAGGCATAGCTAATTGAGGATTCTGTCAATTAACTACAACAAGCACATAGTTGAACAAATAGAGATTAAACTGGGCAAACTATATTAACATAACAAGAAGTTCATCCTTCAATAGGTTCCATCAAAACTTAGACTAAATATTTAGCTACTCATACTAGAGTTCATCATAACAATATACAAATTCATCACAAATCGTAAAAACAAAAGGAAGAAAGGAAGAACTCGATGTTGAATTATCCTCCTTGCCTCTTGCCTCTCCTTGCCTTGAACTAAACTATGAAAACCTTGATAATCATCTCTTGGGCGAGCTAGACCTTCTATAGGTTAAGTGGATTTCCCCCGAACTTCCAATTTTACCCCTGAAGTTTACTTTTCCAGAACTGGGCAAGCGCGGTCGCGCTAATGGACGCGCTAGTGACCCCACATATGCCCTATCATTCTGCCTCGACCATCTGGGCTAGCGCGGTCGTGCTAATGGCCGCGCTAGTCTAGGTCTTCATTTCATCTCTTCTTTTTTTCTCGACTTCCCATGTACTCAGCTCCTAGGGGCTTTTCTTGCTTCAGTTTAGCTCCAATCACAGCTTTAAGGCCTCATACATGCTACTCACTCTTGCAACGTGTGAAATTCACAATTAAAGCCCTTTTATCATCATTTAACTATATTATCACAGTGAAACATAATCAAGTTGGGGCATAAACAATCACCAAATTACATAAATCTAGCCTATTATCATCACCCTTTGAAGAAAATAAGGTAAAAAAAGAATGAAGCAATCGTTTCCGGAAAAAATGGTGGAGTCGTCGGCTAACTTGGACAAGTACAAGAAGAAAGTTGTGTTGGAAGGGTTTTGGAGAAAATTATGGCGGGTCAATTTTCGGGTTATGGGCGGGTTCAGTTAATTTGGGATGGGTTTAAGTTAGTCCAATAGCAACATGACACCTAATAATTAATTATAGATTTTTTAAAAAAAAGATAAGGCTGTTAGTCATAAGGGTAGTTTGAGCCGAAAAGAAAATGGTAGGGGCAAATTTTGCAAAATTATCATACCAAACCCAATAGTCAAGGGGTAGTTTTGGCCCTTTTTCGTTAATTATATGTAGACTTAGCTTAGCTGTTAACTACTCTGTTAGTGTTATTTATATTAGTTGAGCTTAGATTAGTGTCACGTGTGTCTCTCAAGTGTGTTATATATATGTACTCATTTGCGCAGGTACAAGTTAGTCAGTTCATTTTTCCCACTTAACAGATTCTCTCATTCTTCTTTCTCTTCGAGAACCTTCTAGGGTTCCACCATTGGAGCCCAAGCTCGAGCTCTATTTATCCTTCACTTATCCATCTTTACATGAAATCATAGCACAATAGTCACCTCACTATTGTCCTGGATTTCTCTGTCAATTGAGTTCTAAAGCTGAAATCACGATCTCAATTGAGTTCTCAAGTTTTGCCCAATTTTTCTCGATCCATTATTTTCTTCTCTTTTCTGTTTCATTTTTCAACGAATTGATACTACCTTCCATGGCTATTCTTGATCCAAACAATGAATCTGGATTTGAATCGAGTAGCTCTACTCCTGTCGCCGGCGTTGACTCTATAATTAATTTAAGCTACCCTTTCTACATGCACCCGTCGAATAATACTTTGTGCGATGCTAGTGACAGCTTCGTTCAACGGCATCAGATATAGATCATAGAGGAGAAGTGTTCTTAGAGCTCTTTCATTCAAAAATAAAATAGGTTTATAAACGGCCAGACCTAGATTTCCTATAATTTTGTTAGTGGGAAAGGTGTGATGATATGGTAACCTCATGGATCCTGAATTCTTTGTGCAAATATATTGCCGATAGTGTCGAATATGCTAGTAATGCTTTTAAGTTGTGGAGAGAGTTAGAGGATAGGTACGACCAGACCAACGACACCAAATTGTATCAAATCCAAAAGGAAATCAACGATTTAACTCAAGGAGTCCTAGATATTACTGGATACTACACAAAAATAAAGAAACTTTGGGAGAAATTGGATATGATAGATGCCAAGTCGCAGTGTAGTTGCCAGTGTACCTGTGGGGCTAAGGAAAATGTGCCCAAAGTTGAGCAAGACAGAAGACTTATTCAATTTCTGATGCAATTAAACGAGGTATACACCACGGTACGTGGCAATATACTCATGATGAATCCCTTACCTTCTATGGCACAAGCCTTTTCTTTGCTTATTCAGGAGGAAAAGCAAAGAGAAGTGAAACCACACAATAAGCTCGTGATGGAATCTATCTCTTTGAATGCCAATGTTCCTACACACAACAGTTTAAACAGGGCATCTACGCACAACAACAACTTCAGAACCAATTACTATCCAAATAGTTATTCCTCCACTAGCAGACCTCGTCCCTTTTGTGATCACTGTAAGCGTGTTGGTCATATCAAAGACAAATGTTTCAAACTCCACGGTTATCCACAAGACTTTAATCACAATCTCAAGTACAATAAAGGCAAAAGGACTGCGACTAATGTACAAACATTCCAATTGATGCATTTCCTATGAATGGTGAGGAAATATAGTCCCAAAGCAGCAGCTCCAATGTCAGTCTCACTAGAGAACAATATGAGCAACTGGTGACTTTACTCTAGCACTTCCAGGCTAGCTCTGGCGGAGATAACTCAGATAATAACATCACTGGTGGGGTTGTAAATTTTGCAGGTATTCTACCTTGCTCTGTATCTGTTCTCTCTATTGATTTGTCATATAATGCTTTAAGTCAAGGGCTAACATTTGGATTTTGGATTTCGGGGCTTCTAATCATATGACCTTCAACAAATCTTTGCTCTCACATCAAAACCTTAGTGTATCCTATGTTAATTACTTTACCAAACGACTATTAAAGTCACTGAAATTGGAAAAGTTACTCTTGCACCAAACATTATCCTGCATAGAGTTCTTTATGTTCCATCCTTCAAATACAATCATTTTCCAATACATTCTTTAGCTTCTCAATTTAAAGGTTTGGTTGCCTTTTTTGACTTCCTATGTCTATTGCAGGCTCCTTTAATGAAGAGGCCTCTGGAGATTGGTAAGGTCAGGGATGGATAATACCTCCTATGTTCAAGCTGTTTGAAGAATTCCTACTCCAATTCACATGCCTCTCCTCTTATTCAGATTCAGTTTTGTCTAAAACCTGTGATATAAATAGCTTGCAATGTCAACATTCTGATTCACTTGTAAATGTTTCCACTTGCAATTCACAATCATTTGTAAATAACTCCATTGGTAATAAAACTCAGTGCTTTCCATCACATTCTTTGTTGTCTGATATGAATCTAGCTGACTTATTGTGGCATTATAGATTGAGACATGTACCTTTTGTCAAGTGAGGGAGATATCCTCTATTCCTGTTTAGTTCTCAATCAAACAACCTTTCTCTGCTCTATTAGTCCCCTGGCTAGGCAACCTAGACTTGCAGTCCCCCACAGAACCAACACCACAACTTCTGTTTTTGAACTCCTTCATGTAGACCTCTGGGGACCATACCATATGGCCCCCATGACAACAATAGATATTTCCTCACCTTAGTGGATAATTATAGTAGGGCCACCTGGACCAACCTCTTGACCAATAAAAGCAATGCATTGCAAGTCATCAAAGGGTTCATATGCTTGGTTGAAACTCATTTCAAAACAAATGTAACGTACCTCAGATCAGACAATGGTTCAGAATTTGTAACTATACAAGCCTCATCCTATTTTCTGCCAAAGGGGATTATTTATCAAATAACATGTCCCTACACTCCTCAACAAAATGAGGTAGTAGAAAGAAAATATAAGTGCCTTTTGAAAATTGCTAGCGCACTCCTTTTTCAGTCTAAGTTACCCTGCAGTATTGGGGTGAGTGAGTATTGGCTGCAACTCATATTATAAGCAGACTCCCCACCACTTACCTGAAGAATAAATGTCTAATTGAAGTCCTCTACAACAAAAAACCAACCTATTCCCACTTAAGAAGCTTTGAATGCCTATGTTCCATGCCTAACTTACACCCTGATACATATCCTACATCTGTTTCATCATCTCCTGTCACCACATCCACTTTAGATTCCTCTTTCTCTCCTAATGCTCTTTTCTCCACACATCATCATGTTTTCTTCTACTCCTTAGTTCCTGATAGTCAGCACCTTGTGCAAAGTATTTGTCATGACAGTGAGCCAAACTCTTATGAGGAAGCAACTTTGGACCCTGCTTGGCAAGCAACCATGACACTAGATTTTGAAGCACTCCATGCCAATCACACTTGGGACTTAGTTCCTTTGCCTATAGGGAAGAAGTCAATAGGCTGTCGATGGGTGTATAAAATCAAACACAAAGTTGATGCTAGTATTGAGAGATTTAAGGCCATTATGGTGGTAAAAGGGTATACCCAATAGGCTGGTGTTGATTATACTGAGACCTTTTCAGCAGTTGTGAAGATGACCACTATCAGGGCACTCATAGCAACTGCAGTAAAAAAATATTGGAGAATCTTTCAACTTGATGTAAATAATACCTTCCTCCATGGGGATTTCCATGAGGAAGTGTACATGGATTTACCTCCTGGCCTATTGGTTGATGCACTTGGACTAGTGTGCAAGCTGAATAAATCACTACATGGCTTGAAACAAGCCAATTGGCAGTGGTATGCTAAACCAGCTGAGGCTCTATGCTCCAAAGAATATGTTCACTCCCTTAATGACTATTCTGTTTTACAAGAAGACTGACTCCTCTATCATCTATGTTGTTGCTTATGTTTATGATGTAATCATTACAGGGAACAACTCAAAGGAGATCGTCTTGTTGAAATTTTTTTTGCATGCTCAATTTAGAATTAAAGACTTGGGAATATTGCATTATTTCCTAGGTTGGAAGTTTTCTACAGGGAAGATGGTGCCATAATCAAAGGAAGTTTGCACTTGATCTACTGAAGGAGTATGAGTGCCTTCATTGTAGTGCTTTCAGTGGACCATTGGATCCTAATGTCAAACTCAGAGCCAAGGAAGGTGTGCCCCTAACAGATCCTTCTACCTACAGGACCCTGATAGGTAAATTGAACTTCCTCACTAATACACGATTAGATATTGCATACAATGTTCAACACCTTAGTTAATTCATGCAAGATCCCAGGGAACCTCACTTGAAGGCTTCTTATCATTTACTTAGATATTTAAAGACTGATCCTACCCGTGGGATCTTCATGTCTGCCAATTCAGATTGTATTATTAGTTGGTATTGTGACTCTGATTGGGCAGCTTGTCCAGACTTTAGGAAGTCTGCTAGTGGGTATTTGGTACTTCTTGGTGATAGTTCAATCAGTTGGAAGTCTAAGAAATAGGACACCATATCCCTATCCTCTGCTGAAACAGAGTATAAAGCCCTGAGAAATGTAGTTGGTGAACTTGTTTGGTTGTGCAGATTATTTGATGAGCTGGCAGTTCCTTTTCCTAAGCATGTCCCAGTGTTGTGTGACAGTCAATCAACCCTGCACATCGCTCAAAATCCTATTTTTCAGGAACGAACCAAATACATTGAAGTCGATTGCCATTTTGTAAGAGACAAGTTGTAGGAAGGCTTGTTGTCTCTTCATCATGTTGGGACTGATTGCCAGTTAGCTGATGTCTTAACCAAGGCCCTTACTGGAGTCAAGCATCCATCAGTTATGAGCGAGTTCGCAGTGACAACATCACTTCCAACTTGGGGGGGGGTATTGAGATATTGTATTAATTATATACAAACTTAGTTTAGCTGTTAACTACTATGTTAGTGTTAGTTATATTAGTTGAGCTTAGATTAGTCTCACGTGTGTCTCTCACTTGTGTTGTATATATGTACTCATTTGCACAGGTAATCCAAGTTAGTTAGTTCATTTTTCCCACTTAACAGATTCTCTCATTTTTCTCTCTCTTCGAGAACCTTCTAAGGTTCCACAATTGGATCCCAAGATCGAGCTCTGTTTATCCTTCACGTCTCCATCTTTACAAACTCCCACTAATATTTTTTTTGCTTTAAAAAAATTATTATACATAGGGGATAGTGGGTAGGGGAAGGAAAAATTGGGGAAGGAGATTACAAGGTGAAGAATCAAACCCTTACACCAAGGTGAACGTCCCCACCAACTAAGCTATTCCCTCACTAACACCTAGTTCTAATGAGAACTAACCAGAAAAAAGGAATTATTAGCTCTCTATCCATTTCATTTGCATGTATATACTTTTTAAATAAATGCTAACTATAACTTCATGAAATCAACTAAGATATCTCTATCCTCCAATAAAGCATCCAATCATACAATCTTCGCATGTGAAAATAATTTTTACTAGTATATAGAGCTAATTTTTTTCGTTTTTTAAAATTTGGAGGTGCAACTCGAATTTTTCTGTTAATGGAATATGGTAAATTATCAAAGATTATCAAGTTAATATGGCTTACTAAGCTATAAAATTTCCCGAATGGGATATGGAAAGTAATAAAAGGGGTTATAGAAGAAATATATAATGACTCGACAAGTCATTTTCAGCATTGACATTTCTTTTGGTGGTTTGAGGTATTGAGTAGCTTCATATGATGTACTACGACTTACATGCATGATTGGTTTTAATTTTCGGAAAGTTCAGGAGTGGTTCGAAAAAGTAATTCTCAATTCGGAAGATTTAAGTTGAAGAGTTGATCAAGGTTTGACTTTTATGTAAATGATCTATGATTAGTGTTTTGATGGTTCCAATAGGTTCGTATGTAATTTCAAACTTAGACGTATGTCTGAATTTGTATTTGGAGGTTCCTAGGTTGATTTGGCTCATTTCAGCGAATGTTGGCAATTTGAAGGCTTAAAAATTATGAGTTTGATCAGGAACTGACTTTGGTGATATCAGGTTCCGATTTGTTATTTAGGGATTTGAAAGGGTTCGGTATATCATTTAAAACTTTTGCGCAAAGTTTGGTTCTATTCCGAGTTATTTTGGAAGGATTCAGACGTGTTCGACGAAGTTTGAAGGTTTAAAAATTAAGAGAATGATCTTGATCTTCGATTCTTGATTTTAGTGATATTTATGATATTTCGAACCTTTGGATAAGTTTGAATAATGTATTTGGACTTGTTAGTACAACTGGATAGGGTATGGACGGGGTCCAGGAGGCCTCGGGTATGATTCAGGGTGATTTAGGACCATTTCTCTCATGTTTGTATTGTTGGTTTTTGCTGGTCTCAGCTGTGAATTGCGTTGGCAGAGGAATCATCTCATTCGCGGATAAGGAAGTGGATTTGAGGAATTTTTTTCTTCGCATTAACGAGTTAAGAACCACGTTAGCAAAGGGTGTTTGTTGGGTCTGTGTATTTTTCCTCTACACGTTCACGACATGGTGGTCGCATTCGCAGTTGCTTAGTCGATTGCTCATCACGTTCGCGTAGATGTGATGCATTCATGTTTGAGAGCTGAGAGCTGGTGCAATTTCTTCAACATTTGCGAGGTCTAGGACACGTTTGTGAAGGTTTGACATCTTTGCTCATCGTGTTCGTGAGGTGTGTGCCGCAAATTTGAAGTGTAATTTGGGCAGTGATCATCCTTGTACTTCGCGATCGCGATGTAGGTATCGCAATCACGAAAGGTACTTCCAGAAAAATATATTTTAAGTTCTTATTTTGCACTTTGAGCTCATTATCATATTTTGAATTAGGGGCTCGGATAAGGACGATTTTTAGGTGATTTTTCCCTACTTGGATTGGGTAAGTGTTCTTGACTCAGACTAAATTATTATTCATGATTCTATCTTTGATTTCTACATTTGATTGGTAAATCTAAGAGGAAATTTGGGGATTTTCGGCAAAACTTTTCTAAAGTAAAAAATTAGAGATTTGATCCCCTATTTGAGTCTATTTTTGATGAAACATATATATATTGACTCGTATACGCATGGTAATTAGGATTTGTGAGTTTTGACGGGTTTCGGAGTGTGGGACTGTGTTGACTTTTTGTTGACTTCGAGTAATTGATTAAAGATTCGAATTTTATTATTTGATTTTGATTCCTATGGAATTATTTGATTTTATTGAGTTATTTTTGGCTAGATTCGATCTGTCCGGGTGTCTATTCATGCGGGAGGCATTTTTAGATTATTGATTTGGCTTGTTTGAGGTAAGTGTCTAGTGTAGATTTGGTTGAGGGAATTTTTTTTCTAATAATTGGTATTATTTGCTACATGTGGGGGTAATGTATATAGGAGGTGACAAACATATATACATGTACCATGTGTATTCATTCTCGTGGTGCATTTTAAATTTCTCTATGCCTTATTTGATTGCGTGTTCTACTTGATTCTACGTATTATTCGATTAATTGAATACGTGAGCATATAAACCAGGATAGAACTAATGTTAAGGCTATTGGTATCTTAGTTTGAATATGATGGACTAATCTTGTATGTTATGAATACACATTCGTACTTATTTTTGTGTGTGCCTTGATTGGGATGTGTGCACTCTGTGACATATATGTGATCCTTTGTATGACTACTCAAACTTCGCTGCTATATTTGATATAGACATAGTCATATTTTTTTATGTTGAACCCTATCTGTATTTTTGTTGTTATCATATCCTTGTGCGCTTTATTGATGAGTTATGAGGATATGTCTCTTGATGATTATTTGTTGTCTTGCATTGTTGTGATTTTTGGCACATGTAGACATGTTGAGTGGATTGATTAGGGTGATGGCACAAGGTTTTTCCGTGCGAGTGTGATTATTGTGTCAGGACGGAGCGATACGGTTGGATATTGTGATATTGTGCTAGGGCGGAGCAATACGGTTGGATATTGTGATATTGTGTAAGGGCAGAGGGATACTATTGGATATTGTAATATTGTGTCAGGGCGAAGTGATACGGTTGGATATTGTGATATTGTGTTAGGGCGGTGTGAAAAGGGTGAATATTATTATTGTGGCAGAAAAATATGGGCATGAGGTGCCATATTTTTTTTGTATCTATTTGATGAATTGTTGTCAAAACTGGGTGTTACCTTAATGGTGCAAGTGAATTCTTTATGATTTATGGTGCATTTTACATGTTTTTACGTTTCATCTAACATGTTAATCTATGCCTCTATTGTTATTTGACAATTTGGTTTTCAAGATGAAATTACCCATGTTGAGCTGATATCTCATGTTTGGTTGAGTTGTTGTAGCATAACAGATTGATGTAAAAAAAAAAAAAGAAATTATCATCATGCATTGATGCATTGGATTCTCGTAAGTTCTCTTGAACATGTTATTTGGAAATTGATCTTTATCTCAATTTTTCACTCCTACTATCTCATACTCTTTATTCTGTAATTATCTTTCTTGAATATTTTTCTGTATTATATATATTATTGAGCTGCATAGATTTTGCAAAGTGAGTATCTTTTGATTTAAAAACCTTGTCACTACTTCTTTGAGGTTAGTCAAGATGCATATTCAGTACAATTGGGAGATTGTATGCATACTACACTTTTGCACCTTGCGTGCAGATTCTTTGAGCTGGGCTCTTGTGGATGACGAAGGCATATGTTGAATTTGTAGATGCATCCCATATTCAAGCTACCATTTGTTTATGGTAGATTAGCACATTATTTCTATTTATGTAACTTTTAAAAAAATATTGTATTTATTTCTTTTATCAACCTTGTAAATTTTAATCACAGAGACTCATAACTTATATTACCAGTACTCGAGATAGTTGTATTAAATTCTATTGCAGTTTTATTATTATATTGATAATTTCTCATTGTAGTAATAACTTATATTGTTTGTCTTACCTAGAAGGTTGGGTTAGGTACCATCACGACTTGGTGGGATTTTGGATTATAACAAGTTGGTATTAGAGCTCTAGGTTCATAGGTTCTACGAGTCAAAAGCAAATGTCTAGTAGATTCTTGTGAATCTGTATGATGATGTCCATACTTATCTTCGAGAGGCTATAGGGAATCTAGGAAACTTCTCATCTTTCTTCCTTATCGTGCAACTTTGTTTCAGCTTGGAGCTTATATCTTTGATTTCCTTCCATTCACTCGTATGTGATGCTGATTACTCGGACTCATATGTGCACTGAAGGCTTGTGATATTATAGATGGGCTACAAAGGGCTATAGATACTTAATCATCGTCTCGATGTGTTGTAATATTTTGAGATATGGATGTGTTGGTGGATCTTTTAGTCGTTTATTGGAAGAATGAAGTCGATTCATTTATCTTGTTAAAGAGTATAGACTCCGAAAGATTAATTGATTGCTTAGTGGTTGTGACTATGGTAGGGTCATAGGAAGATGTCGATTTGAGGTTAGCAGGTAGTTTATCTCATGCAAGAAGAATTGAGGTTGTGTGATTCGTATGAGGCTTCTACTAAGTGGAATGTATATACTACCATTTCGGGAACTTGAGGAAGTTGGCTTGACTATCGTAGGATGAGTATGCACTTGATAGAGTTTTAAGAGTCTTTTACGACTGGTGTTACATGAGTTATGAAGTATTCAGTTGATTGGTAGTGTGAGATCGGGGCATTTATAAAGGAAGAGTACTATGGGTTACAAATGATGTGTCCTATCACTTCGAACCAAGTGGGGAAGTCTGTCATCGATAATTGGATTGCATGGTCATATGTTATATCAGATTCAGGACTAAGGGACATTTGTAGATTAGTTATGACTTGGATAATGATGACTTCTAGGATGATTCGAGCATGTGATTGGTTGGAGGCATGGTATACTATGTGGCTATATGAAAATCTTGGCATAGTTTGAGTTTGATATTTGTTGTAGATGTAGTGTGCAAGGAAAATGAATCGCTTGGTTGCTTCTTTTGGATATTCATATGCTAGTGGAGCACAAGTTGTTCGGTGCGTATTAGCTGTGCATTAGAGATTGGAGCAGAGTGGATGATTATCGAGAAGGTTCTAATGGGTTCAAGATCCATATGTTGTATTTAAGGATTTTCAAATTTGTGTATGGCTAAGACTTGAGATCTGTATTGGATGGTGTCGAGACTTGCGACACTTCTACATCATTATCCACTCTACATGGAAATATTAGAGAGATGCAAGAAATAGTTTCTGATTCACAGGAAGTCTTTTCTGAGCGAGCATTTTTCTTTGTGCTGCTTTTGGGCTCGGCAACTTGCATGACTTGGTTGACTTTGTAGACTAAGTTTTGATATCTTTACTATGTGCTAACGGGTTTTGAAGAGTTCGTGACAGTTTTTACCATGGTTCGAGGTTGATGTCTTCTACGAGTATAGAAGGTCTAATATGTGTTGTAATGTTTTCCTGGATTGTGTAAACTAGAAGGTCCTTGGTTAATGAAGTGTCTATCCTACTTGTGAATTAGATTTGATTATGAGATTTTTGTATTTTTATATGTTAGCATGATAGTTACAGTGTACCTTGGGGGATTGAGATTTGCAGGAATAAGGTTGCAGTTCAAAATCGAAAGGAAGGTCATGAGTTCTATACATCATGGGAGATTTGAGATGTTTAAGAAGATGTCAACACTATCTTATATTGCTTGAGAAGGGTATGCGTGTTAGGAGACGCACTGTATTTTGACTTGTGGATCCATGACTAGTATTACAGTAATCGCCTAGTTGTTGGCTGCTAAGGTTTAGGTTTTTCTACGTGCCGTAGAAGATTTATGTAAGATGATTGTGTAGGAGTGATGCGTCAGTCATTTAAGTGGTGGACCTGGGATCATATATGTAGATTACTAAATCTTTGAGGTTTAGAGACAATATATTCTCCAAGGCAGATTCCTTGGCTGTGGACTGTGAAGATACTAAGAGTTAGACAACTGATGGTATGTGTTATGGAAAGGTTACTGCGGACTTTTGGAAGGCTATTTACCCAATTTGGAATTGTTAAAAATTGTTTGAGGCCCATTAGTACGCCTAATGAAAATGTGTATTCTACATCGGATCGGGTTTGTTTACTCAGCATAGCAACTGTTGGGAGGGGGAGGGGGTGCCATTGGCTAGAGTTGACCTTATTTATTTTTGTAACGACCTGATATGTTATTTTGAGTACTAGCTCCCTTTTCTATGTTTCGAGACCTCTCGTAGCTCTACTTGATGATTTATGACTTGCGTGCATGGGGTCATTTTTTGGAAAGTTCACATGCGAAAATTTAACAACAAAAAAGTGATTTTTTTACATAAAATGAGGCTAGAGTTGACCACGATCAATATTTTTGGTCAACGAACTCGGATCAGTATTGTGACAATTTTGGCAGGTTCGTATGATTTTTTAAATTTGTACGCATGTTTGGTTGGGGTCCCGGGTGTCCCGAGGCTGTTTCAGCTCATTATGGGAAAAGTTAAAAGATAACTCTTAAAGTTGATGATCAATTCTTGATATTTGATGCTACTTTAATAATTTGAGATAGAGACCGAGTTTGTATGATGTTATTACACTTGAGTGAATGTTCGGATTGGAGCTCGAGGGGCTCAGATGAGTTTCAAATGGGTTGTACATGGTTTAGGTTTGATTGATGCACTACTTGTATGGAATGACTGCAGATCTCGCATTTGGGAGGTACTGCTCGCAAATGAGAGCATCATTTTTGCGAGTGATTGTTCGCATTTGTGAAGGAGGGCTCAGATTGGGAACTTCACATTTGCATTGTCTGAGCTGCATTTGCGAATGGTTGGACGATCGCATTTACGAATGTTGTATCACATTTGCAACACTGAGCAATTTTGAGGAGCTTCTTAACAGAGAAGTTTGGTTCGTATTTACAAGAGAGGGGACCTTCGCAAATGCTAAGGCTTTGTCACTTTTGCAATATCAGAGTGGCTGAGACACTGATCGCATTTGTGATCAATGGTTTTCTTTTGCGATGGTCACAATTGTGTACAAGAGTTCGCAATTACGACAGTTGCAGCTAGGTAAAGGTTGAGAATTTTGGGACTTGACTTATTTTACACTATTTTTAACCCAAAACTCCATAGAGACGATTTTTGAAGAGCATTTTCTTCCAAAATTCATAGGTAATCAACTTTAACTATTTTTCAATAAAATTCAATTACTTTTTCATGAATTTCATCATTAAATCTATGAATTGTAAAGTAGAAATTGGGAGTTTTGGGTAGAATTTAGGAACTTTATGAAATTGAGATTTAGACCTCAAATTGAGGTCGGATTTCGAAACAAATCATATATCCGGGCTCGGGGATAAATGAATAATCAGGATTTGATCTTAATCTCGGATTTTGACCAGGAGGGCCCGGGTTGAATTTTTTAATTTAGTTAAAGATTGAACGTTTTTCGTTCTTGGGTAGTTTGTAAAGCTTGTTTTTAATTGTTTGAATGATATTTGGCTAGATTCAATTGATTTGGAGGCTTATTTTAAAGAAAAGGTTGTGTTGGATTGTTGACTTATTTACGAAAAGAGGTAAGTGTCTTGGTTAACCTTAATTCGAGGGAAATAAGGTAGAATCAAGTCTATTTTCTACGTGAATTATGTGTTGGGGTGGCGTACATGCGAGGTGGCAAGTTTATATATGTTGGCCATGGAATAAGTATGCGGGTGGAATTAGTCTTACTTGTACCATGTTATTTTATGTATTATGTCTTCCATACCTTAGATAGATTGTTAATTCTTTGATTACACGCTTTTATGCTTATTCTTATATTGAGATTAATGTGATATAGGGTGTTGAGGTCATGGACTTATTTGATTTGTTGTTGGAACTAATTATTGAAATTTTCTCATACGATGAGTTGTATTCAAATACTAATGTTGAAGTGGAATTTGCTTCCCACCTTGCTTAGTATTGTATTGTTGTGATTGTTTGGTGAGGAAGAGAAAAAAATATGAAGGATGTTACCGTGACGTATTTGTATATTGATATTATTGCTTGAGTGAACGTGAGGATAAAGAATGAAGGGTGATGCCAATTGCGTTCTTATTTTATATGTAAGGATGAGAGTAAAAGCATGAAGCATTGTGTCGTGCACTTGCTTTACTATTATTATCATATGAGGATAAGAGTAAAAGCATGAAGGTGATGCCATCAAATTTGATAATTTCATTGGGATTTATCTTGATACTTGGAATGTGAACTTGACTTGTTGGTTTTGTTATTTTCGTTGGAAAGAGGCTTACTTGGTAATATTCTTACTTATTGTTTTTGTTTATTGTCCCCTTTACGTGTCCCTATCCATTTTTATGTTTGATTCTTTTATCTGTTATTTTGCGACTTCTTGTTATATGTAACTGCACATATTTATAGTATGTGTCTTATCTTAGCCTCATCACTATCTCGTCGGGTTTAGGCTCTACACTTACTGAGTACATTGGGTCGGTTGTGCTCATACTAAAATTCTGTACTTTTTATGCAGATTCGGATATTAATACCAACGGAGTACCAAGAGTTAATTAGCGGATACCAAACAATGATCCAATTTAGAGCTGCATTCCATTTGCAGGTCTTATAGTCATTATCCAATTTTCATTATATTGTTTCCATTTTGTTCGGACAATGTTGTATTTCTTTCAAATATTGTATTTAGTTTAATCTAGAAGCTCAATGTACTTGTGACTCCAGATCTTGGAATATTCGCGTTAGATATTGTTTTTAGACTTATTACGTTTATATTAGAACTGCCTTTATATTATGTTATTATTCTAATGCCAATCTTATATAGTGGTTCTTCCTATTTATCTATCGTGTGTTGGCTTACCTAGCAAGAACTGTTAGGATCCATAACGATCCCGATTGGTTGGGATTTTGGGTTGTGATAATTTTTTGGTATGTCTCATGTGTTGCTCTCTTATGCTACGATGGGCTGTGAGATTACTTGACTATTTGCACACATGATTTGGTTCTATTTGGGCTTTATAGTGAGCATCGATTGACATGGTTCCTGGTGTGTTGAATTATTTATTGCGTCGTTGTTGTGGTTTTCTATTTATGGTATTTGGTGCTATATGTTTCTTCATGATTATGATCATGCACTTCACGTGTTTTCTGTTTATGCACACATGGTTATGGATCGTGAGCATTATGACCCGATGGGTGTTCTATATGGATCGGGCTACACATCATAGCAGAGTTATGATAGGACATAATTCTTCATGCTTACTTCATGTGCTCTACTTCTCAATTGTGAGATGGGTTTATAGAGTTGTGCTTTGTGGTGGTATTTGTTGAACTTGTTGGGTGGCTCTCTTATTTGGTTTTCTTTCTATCTATGGATATATTTGAGAAGTTACTTGTTGGGTGAGGATTGTGTCATATGTGGCTTTAGGTGGTATTGCGCATGGCATGTCGACCGAGCAACTTGTACTGGGTAAGATGATGTTATTGAACCCGAAATTAAAGCAATCGGATTGGGACAAAGTATGTTTGGAAGAATAATGTCATTATTCAGCTTAGAATTCGACAATGATCCTTGTCGAGCGAGAGATCTCCACGACTTGTTGATTGGGCGAGAGTTTATGAGTTTTCACATATTTCCTTCATCATTAGTTGTATTGTGAAGGTTCGGAGGAAGGTTTTACATGATATTAGGTGTGTTGTCGGTACCGAATTTGGGTAATGAGCAGCTATTATAGTCTGAAGATATTACTACGAGTTCATGAGTTATGTGGTACGTCATGTGATTATATCTTGGAGTATTGTTAGGGCTTGATGCAGCTTGTTAAGTAGACTTATACAATGTATATATGCAAGAATCGAGTCTTATACAAATTTGGGATGTTGGAGATTAGGTTCTGAGGTTTAGAGACTAAAGTTGAATAAAGAGTCTTTAGTCAGTTTGTTTTTGGCGGACTTATTTAGATTGAGGTGATGTAGGATCCTGTCATGACCCCAGTTCGTCCTCCATGAACCATCGTGACGGCACCTAGTCTCTACGACTAGGTAAGCCTAAACTTGTGAAAGATAACCAAAACTTGCGGAAGTAAAACAATTTTAAAATAGAAATAAGGCAATAATAGTGTTAAATGTGCCGCTCGGCAACACCATATTTATATAGATCTCAAAACCAATATCTAAATCCAAGACCCGAAAACCCACAAATCACTAGCTAAGAAAAAGAAATGCTACATAGCTCTAACTCCAGAATTTGTCTAATAAGAACAGAAAGTACAGAATGGCTAAATACTAGAAAACAGGAATAGATTGGGACTCCACGGTCTGCAGATGAGGCAGATGTACCTCGAAGTCTCTAAGTAGTCGCCTCCCTCAAGGATGGTAGGCCTGAGTAGAAGTACCTGGATCTGCACATGAAAAACATGCGCAGAAGAGGCATGAGTACACCACAACGGTACTCAGTAAGTGCCAAGCCTAACCTCGGTTGGGTAGTGATGAGGAAGGTCAAGGCCCTACTGAGGTTGAATACAATATAAGGATTAACAGTGTGGAATAAAATAGTATAAATAAGTGCAACAGTAAGAAATAACATAGAATTGATAGAGCAACAACAACTAGAACAGAGATAAAACAAACCATGGAAAGAAATACAACTCAACACAGAGGCAACAACCGGGGCACCTTTCAGGATACTGTCCTGTAGTCCCAATTACAACTGTCTAGTGGATCTCCCGGGATACCGTCCCATAGTCCATCATATATATGTCCGAAGGATCTCCCAGGATCCTATCCCGTTGTCCAACTATCAATGCACGGGGATCTACCGGAAAGCCGATTCATAGTCCCAAATGTAAATACCCAGTACTGGGGGAATCTACCAAGTGCATTCCCAGAGTTCCATGTGCAGGGGAATCTATCGGGAATCTAACCCGCATTCCCAAAGTAAATGTGCACGGGGATCTATCGGGAATCTAATCCGCAGTCCCAAAGTAAACAGACAAGGGGGAGCTACCGGAATCCCACATCCGTAGTCCCAATGTAAATACACAACAGCCGTAAGAAAATATTTAGAGAAGGGAAATTTCATGTTAAGGCAACAAATAATTCTAGCCTAGCAGGCTGCACTGAGTTCAGGTAAACAGATTGAACAATTAAAGCGATTAAATCACTTAGACATGCTTTTCTAAGCTAAGAACGAGCTTAATAGTATAAGTAATAAATACTAAAGAAAAATCGGATTTCCAATAATTTGCAAAAGTACGCACTCGTCACCTCATGTACAAGGCATTTCAATTACCAAATATATCAATCCTAAGGGGAAGGTCCCCCACACAAGGTTAGACAAGCCATTTACCTCGAACCGGCTCAAAATCAACCCAACACCACGTCTTTGCCACGAGTACTCGACTCAAAATGGCCCAAATCTATTCAATTCAATTGCATAATGTAAATAACACTTCAAGTAACCGATTCTACAATTAAATTCTAAGCTAATACGCAAAATTATGCAAAATGACCAAAACACCCCTCGGGCCCACATCTCGGAATCGGGTAAAATTCATATTTTCAGAATCCGCATACCCTCACGAGTCTAACCATACCAAAATTATCCAATTCTGATACCATTTGATCCTTCAAATCATCATTTTAAAATTTTGAAAGATTTCACAAGTTTTCTTCCCAAATTCCATTCCAAATCACGAATTCAATGATGGATTCATGTACTCTAGCCAAATCTGAGTTAGAATCACTTACCCCGATGAATTTCTTGAAAAACCTTCGAAAAATCCCCAAAAATCTGAGCTCATTAGGTCAAAATATGAAATAAAACCCAAAACCTCGTATTTATAGGGCACCCCCCAGATTTACACAAATGCGGACTGCTCAAAAACGAGTGCTGTCCGCACAAAACCAGTACTGTCCGCACAGGTTTTGACTGCAGTGACAGGCGTTAGTATTTGGACCATAACTTTCTCTACAGATTTCAAATTTTGATTTCTTTACCTTTCTGGAAACTAGACATGAAGGGCTACAACTTTAATTTTTGAGTCATCCCCAAATTCCTTGTAGATCAAAAGATACGAGCTTCCTAAGTAAGACCAATGAAATTTTCCTCACCGTGGACCGCACTGCATTTTGTGCGGCCACATAGCCCCACCGCGGACGCACTGGTGGGTTTCGAGGCCTGCAACTCTTCTGGACCTGCAACAACTATGATTTTCGGCCTAAACCATCCCAGAACATACTTGGAACTCACCCAAGTCCCCGGGGCTTCAAACTAATTGTACCAACATGTCCTATGACATCGTTCAAACTTGTTCAAAACTTCGGAATGCTCACAACAACATCAAATCACCAATTTAACATAGGATTCAAGCCTAAAACTCCAAGAACTCTTAACTTATGCTTTCGATCAAAAGGTCTATCAAATCTCGTCCGAATGACCTAAAATTTTGCAAGCACATCACAATAACCACTACGGAGCTACTCCAATTCTCGGAATTCCATTCCGACCCTTAGATCAAAATCTCACTATCGGACCGGAAACTTCAAAAATTCGACTCTCGCCATTTCAAGCCTAAATTAGCTACGGACCTCCAAAACATAATCCGATCATGCCCCTAAGCCTGAAATCACCCAACGGAGCTAACGGAACCGTTGAATTTCCATTCCGAGGCCTTCTTCACACTGTTCCGACTATGGTCAACTTTCTAACACTTAAGCTCTCATTCTGGGGCTAAGTGTCCCAAAACTCCCCGAAAATCAAAACCGAACATTCCGGCAAATCAAAATAGTAGAAATAAACAATTAATAAGGGATCGGGGCATTAATTCTTAAGACGACCGTCCAGGTCGTCACATCCTCCTACACTTAAACATTCATTCGTCCTCGGATGAGCATAGAGACATACCTGAGGTAGTAAAAAGATGAGGGTAATGGCTGTGCATATCCTGCTCGGTCTCCTAGGTCACCTCCTCAACCGGCTGGCCCTGCCATTGAACCTTCACCGATGCAATGTTCTTTGACCTCAATTTTCTGACATGTCTGTCCAATATTGTCACTGGCTCCTCAACATAAGATAGATTTTTGTCCAACTGGATTGAACTGAAATCCAACACATGCGACGGATTGTCGTGATACCTCCGGAGCATCGAAACATGAAATACCGGATAAACTCCTGCCAAGATGGGAGGTAAGGCAAGCTCATAAGAAACCTCCCCAACACGCCTCAATAGTCAAAAGGGCCAATAAACCTCGGACTCAATTTCCCTTTCTTCCTGAATCTCATAAAGCCCTTCATAGGCGAAACCCGAAGCAGAACCCGCTCTCCAACCATATAGGAAACATCACGAACCTTCCGGTCTGCATAACTCTTCAGTCTGTACTGGGATGTGCGGAGTCTATCCTAAATCACCTTAACCTACTCCAAAGCATCCTGAACTAAGTCTTGCCCAACAATCTAGTCTCACCCGGCTCAAACCAACCCACCGGGGATCTACACTGCCTCCCATATAAAGCCCCATACGGTGCCATCTGAATACTGGACTGGTAGCTATTGTTGTAAGCAAACTCCGCCAATGGCAAGAACTGATTCTAAGACCCTCCAAACTCAATCATACACGCTCAGAGCATATCCTCAAGAATTTGAATAGTGTGCTCGGACTGTCCGTCCGTCTAAGGGTGAAATGATGTACTCAACTCCACCCTAGTATCCAACTCATGCTGAACGGCTCTCCAGAACCGTGATGTGAACTGAGTGGCTCTATCTGAAATGATGGAAACTGGAATACCATGCATACGAACTATCTCCCGGATATAAATCTCTGCCAACCGCTCCGAAGAATAAGTAGTACACATAGGAATAAAATGAGCGGACTTGGTCAGCTGATCCACAATCACCCTGTCGTGCCCCCTTTTTCTAGAGCAAAATTGGGTTTATGACATTTGGAGGGACAACTCATTCCTTTTGGGAATTGGGTTTGCGCTTGAAGAGTTGCCACCTAATGATTAGGGTACATTAGGACACCAAAAGAGTTTGATTTTGAATAACCAAAGATTACGGTAAGGGCTTGAAATTATTCTAAGGGGAAGGTGTTAGGCACCCCTCAGAATCCACTAGTGTGGTTCCCGACCAGACAATTATTGTGAATTTGGGGTGCAATTAACATGTAGACAAATAGGGCTCAAATAAGAGAGGGTTTCATATAATAGTTTGCAAATAAACAAAGTTTGGAAGAGCAAAGAAAGTTGATTTTTTTAAAAGGAGTTGAAATGATAAAAGAAATGAAGAAATAAGGGAAAGGGGTCCTAGGTTTATTAACAATATGGATCACCCCACACAATATCCAGTAATCACTCCTCAATGGGGGGCTACACGTGACATTATCACGTGGTCATCATATCCATATCTATCCTTCCCACCCCATTAAGGTATTTAAAGTGCAGATTGATCTCGTTTACTTATTACATGCTATTATCCGTCCCAATCCTATTAGTCCCGGAGGTATTTAGGACTACTAATCCTAAAAGGGAGGGATATTAGGCTTATTTGTAGTTTAAAAAGGAAAAACTCTAAGGCAACATACAAAACACGTATTGCAAATTGGGGAAAGTATATAACAAGCAGAGGCTCAGATATACCTCCTTAACAAAGAAACACATAATTAGCATGACTTACACATATTGTTTAGGTCTGATTTAAAAGGTATTAAAGACGAGTGAGAGGAAATTGTTGAGACAGTTTCAGCTTATCACATAACTCAGATAAGAAGTCCGAATCAGGCCTGCTTGCTAGTTGTAATTATTAGCAGAAGCAAATTCAGTTTATATTTATTACCCTAGGGCTTGCCTAAATGTTGGACAAGGATCCTATAAGCATGGTATCTACTGGATTCAGAAAGCAATGAAATAGTAAGGCTCGAAATGAATTGTTTGAATGCATACTCGTTAAACTTGCTAAGTGAGGGGCTCAGGTTGTTGAAAGAGAGAGGCAGAATTTAAACGAATTGATTACAATTTCTGCAAACAATAGCAGCCATTACTACTGGTTTTATATCTAACACTGAGTGAGGCGAATTAGATTTTTTATTAGAAACTCCTATGGGCATGCTTTCTAGGCATTATTGATTTTAAGACCTTGTAGACATAGCGTCGAACTGCAGAAGCCTTATAGACATGATTTCTAAGTGAAGTTTGAATAAGCAAAGTCCTATAGACATGATTTCTAAGTGAAGTTAAATATGCAGAATCCTATAGACATGATTTCTAAGTGAAGTTTGAATATGCAGAATCCTATAGACATAGTTTCATATGAGGTTGAATATGCAGGAATATAGTAGTCCTATAGTCATGATTTCTACCCCTTGCATACATTGTTACTCACCCTTCTTCACTAACCAGCCCTAAATATTTATTACAAATTATTTACAAACCAGAATAAATAAAATTACATCAGAAAAAGTAAAAAAAGTACAACTAGAGGAAGCTTGATTCTGACTTCCTCTCTGAGTTACATGATAGACCCACCTCAAAGACCATTGATCCAAAGCCTTTCTCCAATCTGAGTGTGTCAAAGTTCCCTAGAGCCTCAATGGGACTCCGGGCAATGCTCACACCCAAATTGCATTATCAAAATGGGGATAAGTGTAGTGTGGAAGGGCCAACCCTCAAGTGTCCAAGTTCAGAGGGAGCTCAAGGGGTCCCAAGGCAAGTCTCACAAGAGGGGGGGGTAGAACTTAAAGTCTAAGAGAGAGTGCGAGTGAGGAACAAAGTTGTAAAGGGGTGAAAGAGAGGGAAACAACTACAAACAAGTACACAAAAGGGGTTCAGGGGAATAAGGAAGTTGCAAAGAGTCCATGTGCTTAGACATTAGCTAATTTCGGGCATGCACAACAATAGAGAGTGTTGTTATGCCTAAAATCAACAAGAATACACAACATATGATAGTGGCATGGAGGTTATGATTCCAAGGGAATCAAGTTTGAGCCATAGACAATAATACTTAATATTGTGATGCCTCAAACAAACCATTAACATCAAACACATTAGGGTAGGGGGTTTGGGATTCATAATAGGAAGGAAATTATAGCATGCTAAAGTAAATTCCGAACTAAACATAAGCAATAGGCAGACATGCAAGTGAAGGTATTAAATAAACACATTGTTGTGGTTGCTGAAAACCTTAATCAGGACATACCAGTTTCAAAGGAGCAAAATACAGCAGTATCAGTACTTGAAAGAAAACAGGACACGGTACAAGTAACAAGAGAGAGAGAGCGCTTTTTGAATGTGAGTGTCAGTTCATAAAACTAAGAGTGGTCGTGTGTTTGTGTCAATGAAAAAACATGGTATTTATAGTTTGAAAACAGACAGAGAATACGGCAAGAAAATAACCATGTACCAATTAAAATTAATCAGTAGAAGAACTTCATTTAATTAAGGAGTTCAAACTTAAACGGTAATGAACAGGAATCATTTAAGGAAAGAGATCAAATAAGTATTTTGTGCAAAGTAGACAATTAGGGGTAAATACATAGGAGTTTAATTAGGGAAGGATCTTTGAAATACACGGTTAAACAAATAAGGTAAGAATCAATCAGTACATAGTAAATCAAGGAGTCAGAGATTCGAAATTACCAGTTCATGAATAAACCAAGTCAGAAAGGCTAAGGAAAGTTTTCAAATCAAACCAAGAAACAGGGAAATTAGTAAAACAAGGAAAGAATCAATCAGACTTACACAAGGAGGTTTGAAATCAGTCAAAAATTGAAAGTCATTTTAGAGGAGAAGCTCATCATATATAAAGAGCACACATGTATTAGGCATGAGAGGTTGAATTTAGGACAAAGAAAAGTGTCATGCAATTGCAAAATCAGTAAGTAGTGGACTATAGGAACATGGTAGTCACATAGGTCAGTTTTAGTAACTCAGCAATGGAGAAGGGAGAGAGTATCAAATAGCATGCAAAGGGTCCAGTAGAAAGTCCTTAGAAGAGTTTAGCAGGGATTCAGAATCATATAAAGAAACAAAAGATTTTGAAATTCAGTCGAGTAACAGATGAAACAACTTCAGAAACTCAAATAGGTCCAAAGAAATTAGGGTTTTGAAACCAAGCAAGTTCGGAGATGAGGAACAAACAAATCACATAGCAAATAATATCAGAACTCGAATGAACCCCAAATCTTAGGGGTTTTGCCATCAATCGAGTATAGAGGTGAAAGACAAGAGAATCAGGCAAAAATATCAACAAAGAAAATAAAATAAAAAATCCTAAGAAAGAACTTAAGACTTTAACATAAAGAAACACAGTAGAAGAGTCAACATAAGAGTCATAGTAGAAGAACAACATAAGAAACATAGTAGAACATGCTAAAGATCAGAGAGACTTCTAAATGTCTTGCCAAAACCCTAAATCGGAAAAGATAAAGGTTTTGAAAGCAGAGTTTTGAAAAAAACTTTGAGAAAGCGTTTGAAAGTTTAGAGAAAACACGGATCTAGAACAGATCTAAAAAAATCAGAAGAACCTCAAAAGTTAGGGTTTCAAAAAAACCCACATGGTGAGAAAGGCTTGGAAAGTCATTGATCTAAGCAGGAGAAGTCAAGATCAGGCTCGAATAGCCATGGTTGGCCGGAGCAAGGTCGGAAACGACCATAGAACTCGAATCGAACAAAATCTAGGCCAAACTTCTTCAGGGTCAGGCCTTGAAACTATAGCAACCAAGCGTGTAAGATTTATAGGAGGCTGGTATAGGACTTCAGTGGCCTTGGAAGCCATGGATTCCGGTGATTTTAGGGTGGAAGCGGAGGGAGGCGGCTAGGGTTTGAGGGGAGTTTGAGAGAGAACTGGGAGAAAGGGGGGAATAAAGGGCGGCTACAAAAGGGAAATGATTAGGTTTAGGAGTTAGGTCGGGTTAAAAAAGGAAGGGGTTAAGGGTGGTCGTTGATCATTTTGATCAATGGGCTGGATTGAAGGGGAATCCGGGCGGGTTATTTTAAAGGGTCGTGCGTCGGGTAGATTTAGGATTTGGGCTGGGTAATTAGATTTGAAATTGGGTTTAATTGGGGTGTCAAATCTGGCTAAAATTGAAATGCAAATGGGCTAACATTTAAATAGCAATTTTTCCCTTATTTATTTTATAAAAAATAGTAAAATAATTTCTGAAAATAAATTAAATGTACTAAAATGATTAATAATACATAATTATCAAATTAAAAATACTAGAGTAGATTTTATAAATATAATTACAATTAAATCTTGAAAGAGGCCAATATTGCAATTATATGCAATTTAGCTTTAAAAATACTAAATAAATTTGTACAAATATGCAAAAATTATGCTAGCTATATTTTAACAAAAATATGAGAATCCAATAAATGAATCACCCAAAATGGTAATTTTGGGGATAATTACTGGGTTTTTCTTGATAAAATAGGGCAATAAATTGATTTAAAAATCTTTAAAAATTAAGAGAAAAATAATAAAACCTTGGGACATACTTATATATGTACATACATGCTATTTTGAGAGTATTTTGCATATTAAAAATATACAGAAAAAATTGGGTATCAACATAACGAAATAGCATCAAACTTCCTCAACGTCCGTGGGAGCCCAACTACAAAGTCCATGGTGATCCGCTCCCACTTCCACTCCGGAATCTCTATCTGCTGAAGCAACCCACCCGGTCTCTGGTGCTTATACTTCATCTGCTGACAGTTGAGACACCGAGCTACGAATCCAACTATATTTTTCTTCATCCGCCTCCACCAATAGTGCTGTCTCAAATCTTGATACATCTTCGCGGCATCAGGATGAATGGAATAGCGCGAGTTATGGGCCTCCTCTAGAATCAACTCTCGAAGCCTATTGACATTGGGTACACAAATCCGACCCTGCATCCTCAATACCCCATCATCACCAATAGTCACATCCCTAGCATCACTGTGCTGAACCTTGTCCTTAAGGACAAGTAAATGAGGGTCATCATACTGTCGCTCCCTGATACGATCAAATAAGGAAGACCGAGAAACCACGCAAGCTAGAACCCGACTGGGCTCCGAAAGATCCAATTTCACAAACTGGCTGGCTAAGGCCTGAACATCCATCGCCAGAGGCCTCTCCGATGTTGGTAAATAAGCCAAACTTCCCAAACTCTCTGCCCGGCGACTCAAAGCATCGGCCACCACATTGGCCTTGCCCGGGTGATACAAAATAGTGATATCATAGTCCTTTAGCAACTCCAACCACCTCCTCTGGTGCAAATTTAGATCCTTTTGCTTGAACAAGTGCTGCAAGCTCCGATGGTCAGTGTAAATCTCACAGGGAACACCGTATAAGTAATGGCGCCAAATCTTCAGGGCGTGATCAATGGCAGCTAACTCAAGGTCGTGAACAGTATAGTTCTTCTCATGTATCTTCAACTATCTGGACGCGTAGGCAATCACCCTACCGTCCTGCATCAACACCGCTCCGAGGCCAACCCTCGAGGCATCACAATAGACCGTATAAGACCCCGAACCTGTAGGTAGTATCAAAATTGGGGCTGTTGTCAAAGATGTCTTAAGCTTCTGAAAGCTCGCCTCACACTCCTCCGTCCACTGAAACGGAGCACCTTTCTGGGTCAACCTGGTCATGGGGGTTGCAATCGACGAAAACCCCTCAACAAGATGACGGTAGTAACCCCCCACACCAAGGAAACTACGGATGTCTGTAGCTGAGGATGGTCTGGGCCAACTCTGCACAGACTCTATCTTCTTTGGATCCACCTGAATACCCTCACTCGATACCACGTGGCTTAGAAATGCCACTGAATCCAACCAAAACTCACATTTCGAGAATTTAGCATATAACTTCTTCTCTCTCAAAGTCTGAAGCACAGTCCTCAGGTGCTGCTCATGATCTTCCCGACTTCGGGAATACAACCAAATACCTTTTTCCAAATCCTATATACATATATTTACATATATACGCATATATAACACCATCTGGTGCCACTGTGTGCAAAATCATCAAAGTATACCAGCTGATCAGGTGGTGGTGTGTATATAACGCCATAACCTTTTCTCATATCCCATATATATATATATATACATATATACGCGTATATAACGTTGTCTGAGTCATGGGTAAATGTACATGTATAAATGTATGAAATGCATGAGAAGTACGTCAATAAAAATTTTCTACCTGAGGTTTTATAAATTTTTCTCCCGGAACCATTTTTCAATGCGAGAATTTCATCGAGTGCTTCTTCCTCGTCAATCCTAAACAGTTTATAATCATCACTCGTAGAGTCATATCCCAATCCGTAACTTGATTCCACTTGTGGCCTTTTTGAATGGGAAGTACTATTGATTCTCTTGTGGTTCCATAGCAAGATTAATTCTACCAAAGTATTGTATCAGTTTCTAAACATCATATATGTGTTACACAAATAAATCACTTCCTTAAAACCTCTTAATTGTTAGAGAATTATAACTAATCACACAACAGTTAAAACGTCGCTTGGTAGATGTAAGTATTTTTCCCGCAACAGTTGTAGAATATTCCTCTCTACTCTTTTTGTTTCTTATTTTTCTTTGTTTTTGGTTTGGGATATCGGAATAACAGTTAGAGAGGAATATTGTGCCGGCTGATGAGGATGCACTTGCAATTCTATTACACTTACGTAATTTCAAAAAGCATATATAATTATATTAAGCACGAATATATATATTCACAAGTTGAAGACGTTAAACTCGTTAAGAAGATTTACGCAAAACGAAGAGCAAAGACTGAAAAGGAAATTAGACCTAGGAATTCTATTTATAACTTTGTTTCCTTGTAGAAATAAAATTTGATTCCTAAAAGGATTGTAGTACATTTTTCTTTGTGTTGTCATTGTAACAGAAAGCTAGTCAATTGGGAGGACTATGAAGCGTCCAACGAACAATTTAAATAAAATTAGCTGGGCTAACTCAGATTCGTTTGTTCCATTAACAAAGGGGCAAGGGCACTACTCTGGGCCTTGCATTACATTTTAAAGCAATAAACCAGCCAACTAAATTTTCCACAAGTTTGGATCGAGCTCATTTATATTTTTTCCATAAAAATTCTGCCCTCCAAAGCGTACTACTTTCTGCGTACGAATATGTTAGAGCTAGACTATTTATGAGACCTTCACTAGAAAATATCACAACATATGAATGAATATTATAGACATCCTTAATTGCTAAGAGTAGAATTACTTATGGAATAACATTACATTTACGTATCGTTACTCGGATCATGCCAAAAAAAAGAAGGATTAGCCTTAACATACTTGTGCAAGAAATGGCTAATCTTTTGTGATGACTGCACTACATATGAAAGATGCACCTTTTGTCCATCAACTTGTATACGTCCAGATTTAACAGCGGATTCCTAGATAAGTCATCTAAATCAGCCTCTGCACTATACAGCTGTACACTAGCGAACGCCTAGTAGGTACTTAAGACAACCAAAAAATGTGCTCGAACAATCAGGGTAGGCTATAAAAATATGCTATCATCACTCTAATAATTCAACTTCACAGAATTTCTAATTCAAAAAAACTAAAATCACAGTTAGACCTGTTGGAAATGTAACATATATCAAACCATTTACATCAGTACAATTGCAACTATTCATGTATGACCTAACATTCATATTTAAACTAAATAAAAAAAAACAGATAGACAAACAACCAAAAGAAAAGGAAATACAGACACAACAAATGTACTACATAACAATTAGAAACAAATACATAGTAATCACGAGGTCAAACAAAAAATAATTTGGGGACTATCGGAAAATTAATTTGCAGGAAGAATCAAAACAAAGAAGAGAGAGAGGTGTACAATTGTATGAATGTTATGGAGGGGGCTAGAAAATGAACGTGTTATATGCAAGAGTTGGCAAATGGACACCTTCTTTTCCTTTCAAAGCTATGAATCATTTTAATTTGAATGGGGGCTGCCACCTCATGCCCTTGATCATTATCCAAAATAAATCCTTAATTAATTGGGTAATACCTCATTATTCAATAATTAACCAATCACCCACATAATTAAAAGTTATCTCAAATTATTTAAAATACTACTCATTTTTAATACACATTATATAATTTACTATCATGGTCATGTGGTACCTTGTATGACACTAGTCTATAAACACCGGGTATTATAGTTCAGACCGTATAAAATAAATACATACACTAATATTTCATTAAAACATCCATGTAAAAAAATACATATATTTTATCAACTTCTAATCTTCCTAGTCTCATATAAAGAGTACAAATTTTTGTTCACTTAATTCTTAAAATGGTAAAAATATAACCTTCTTTTCTTGTGAGAAAAATATTTTTATCTTTACAATAAAGAAATTCTTTTTGTACTATAAATTCTCAAAACGGAAAAAGGATAACTTTTCTTACGGTAAAATACTCTCTACTCTTATAATAAATAAATCCTCATTTATAAACTCCCACATGTCATGTATATAATTTAAAACTTATCACAACCACATAAAATTATATCTGTCAACTTTTACCAAAAATAGTTTACTTCAAAGAAAATATATATCAAGCCAATATATAGTAGTTCCAAAATTCTTTAAACTTACAGGGTCTTACATCCATATCTTTATGTATAACCTTAATCCCTTCCAATTCATATGTTATTACTTCGACGAATCCTAGCGTTAAAGTACGGGATGTAACAGTTATGTTCTTTTTCTTCCAAATCTCTCATGTAATAGTAGTTGGTACTAACTGAAATAATGACTTGAGCCTGGCACAACATTCACCATTCCACCATGCCTTAATTGTTTGATGAAGCTGCACTAAGTTCACAATTATACATGTAGCCTGAAAGAATGTTTTCCACAGCCTAGAAGCAGTAGTACTAGTTAGGAACAAGTGCTGCAAGGTCTCCTCTTGTGGCTGCAAGAAACACCAACACCTAGAAGCAGTCAAGTATCTATTCCTCGTCCACATATCATCAGTAAGTAGTTTCCATTTCCATAATCCCAAAGGAAGAAGGAGATTTTTATTTGGTCCACAACAACTTATATTCAGGATTTGTAGGAGATATATGCCTCAAACTATAACTTGAAGATGTTGGAATTCACATAGGAATGTCAAAGAATTCATCACTATTTTCAAAATACACTGCTTGCCTTATGTGATCGGCAATGTCTTCTAAGAAGGTCTGGTCCAGTAATTGATTATTTTATCCATCCTCATCCCTCAAATCTGCGACCTCTTGCACCTCTTCATTGATGTAGAAGTTTGGAGGAACCACATGATACAATGCACCAACTCCAGTCCAATTCTCATGCCATACATTGGTAGAACCCCTATTCATCTCCCATAATATTTCATGCTCCACCTCTTCTCTTGCTTCTAACATTTTCCTCCACATATGTAAATCCTCTATAAATTGTACCATTGTAGGTAGCTCATTTTTTGCAGTATTTATTCCACATAAAATTGGACTATAGAGATTTAGAGGTTCTGAACTTCCAGAATAACTTAACAATCAGGATTTAGACACATCAAACAGTAATCTAAACCCTAGGCCACCCTCCTGAAAGGTATACATAAGTTCTACCATTTGGTCCAATGCCTACTTCTTCCTTATTCATTTGAACTACAAAAGAACCTAGCAAAGGTCTTATGCAAATGCTCTACAATATTGTCTGGTGGATCCAACATTGATAGTATATGAGTAGGCATGATTTAAAGTATACTTGATATAAGTGTAGCCTTACCTCCATAGGATAGTAGTTTTCTTTTCCATGACTGAAGCTTGGCTTTCACCTTCTTGGCGAGATCATCATAATAATCCTTCCTCCTCCTTATTTAAAAGATTGGACGCCCAAGGTAAGTAAATGGAAACTCACCTCTTGTGAATCTAGTGATAGCATCAACTGAGTTGAACAAGGCCCCAGCCACATTATAATGCATATAGAATGAACTCTTAGACTTGTTTATCAACTGGCCAGATGTTTGTTCATACTTTGTCAGCACCTCGACAATCTTCTCTAATGAATAAGGATCAGCAGAAGCAAATATGATAGTGTCATCAGCATAAGCCAAGTGACTCAAAGGATCAACCCACTTTGGCATGCCATAACCAATAAACCTCCTATCTTCAAACAATATTTTCAAGGATCTTGACAATAACTCAGATGAAAGGACGAACAATACTGGAGATAGAGGATCACCTTGTTTTACCCCTTTTGTGGAATGAAAGAAGCCTTAAGCTTGGCCATTGATCAACAATGAATACCAAATGTTAGCAAGCAAGTTCCAGATCATGTTGATGAAGTGCTCAGCAAACCCCATCTTCCTCAATACATGCACTAAATACTTCTAAGACATCTTATCATAAGCCTTAGCCATGTCTAGTTTAATCACCATATTAGCAGGCTTTCCTTTTGACCTAATGTCAGTCACAATCTCCTATGTGAGAAGAATGTTCTAAAAAATGCTTCTACCCTTCACAAAGCCTGATTGATTTGAGGATATCAAGGATGTCAGTATCGTCTCCAATCTTTTATGCAATAACTTAGAGATCATCTTGTTTATAATTTTTTTAGACTTATAGGTCTTAAGTCTAAAAATGTTTGCAACATAGGTTTCTTAGGCAATAGCACAAGGTTTATATATTTAATTGACTTTGGTGGTGAGGCACTACCATAGAACACCAGCAACATATTGAGTATGTCTTCACCTATAATGTCCGAGTACTCTTGATAAAAAATGTCGGTGAAGCCATTAGGACTACTAGCATTATCACCACTCAATGCGAAGATTGCCTTCTTAACCTCTTCTATAGTTGGAAACCTACAAAGCTCGATGTTATGATCAAAGGTCACCATAAAAAGGAACATTATTCAGTGTCTCAAAGTTTGTAGGATCCCCTTCTTATGTGAATTGTTTCTGAAAAACTCCATTGCAAAATTGGCCATAAGGTCTTGCGTATCAATCCAATCACCATCTCTATTTTGGATCCCTTTTAAGTTGCAGCTTCCGTCTTTTTCCATTCACATGATTATGAAAGAACCTAATGTTTCTATCTCCTTCTGAAAACCAAGTCACACCTGTCTTTTTCTTCCAGTATTGTTCTTCAATGTTCAAGTACTTCTTCAACTCAGCTTGAATCTTTGAAGTAATATATCATGTTCTTAAATGTATGCTCTTCCTCAAACAACATCTCCTTGACTCTCACAATACTCCATATTTGCAAGTTTTTTGAAAATATCCCCACATGTTTTCTTGCTCCATTTGGATATTGCCACCTTCACTTTCTTCAATTTTTGTTTGAACATGAAGAATGGATATCCCATAAAGTCTGCCACCCAATTCTGCCTAACAACATCCTTAAATGTCTCATGCTTGGTCCAAAAATTTTGGAATTTGAATGGCTTCACAAATTGTGCAACTTCTTCTCCACAACTCATCAACAATGGTGCATGATCTGATCTTGTCCTTATAAGGTGCTCCACATTAATATATGGGAAGAAATTCTGGAAGGGTGGATTGACAAATATTTTATCCAATCTCTTAAAGATACATTCTACATTTGTTCTTCCATTCTACCAAGTGAATGGACTCCCCTTATAGCCAAGATCAAACAGTCCACAAGAGTTCACACAAAAGGTAAAGTCTTCATATCCAAGAGAGTAAACTAGAAGGCCTCCTATATTCTCCTTTCATGAAGTACCATATTAAAGTCTCCACCAACCACTCAAGCCAATTCCATATCACTTGCAAGATAGTACAAATTATCCCTCAACTCCAATCTATCAAGTACTGAACATTAAGCATACAAAAAATGAGCATAATGTTTTGCACAATGTCCCGATGGTACATTTTAATAGTAAATTATTGTTTAGTATCTATCACTAGTTCCCACACCGCAGAGGCATCAAAGAACAACCAAATCTTTCCATTAATGTTAGCCAAAGCAACCTCTATGCCAAGTCTTCTCCTATATCTTTAAATGTGTCTTGAATTCTGAAATGGTTTCATCAATGCAACTACAAAGAATACATATTCCCTTTGCATGTTGATCACCCTATGAATGTCTTGTTGAGTATTCACAGACCTTATATTCCAAACCAAAGTATTGATTATCATTTAGAATGTGACACTGCCCTCTTGGGCAAAATTCTTGTAGGTCGCGGAACTTCTTTAATTTTGAGTTTGTTTCTTTCCTTTCTTACCACTCTTAATAGTAGCTCTACGTGATTGGTTTGCCTCCCTTACCACTGCTTTGAAATTCCCTACTGTTGATTCATCTTCACTTTCCTCCTCAAATTGCTTTTGTTCTAACAAGGCATTCTAAATGTCCACAAGAGTAGTATTATGTATAACTATGTCATGCATGATCTGATTTGGTATTTTCTATGGTACATTAATTTGAAGTTGCATAGGCTGCCCAGTTTCTGGAGCACATGCCATTGGGATTTCCTCAATTGCACATGTGTTCTTAGGTATAATGGCCTACTCAATTTGATCATTTGACATCATGGTTTCCTCCTTCAACACCTTAGAATTCTGTTCCATAACACCCATTGCCTCTTGAATCACCTTGAACTGTAAATCATAGGCAGACCCTAAGCTAGTCCTTATAGTTGTAGGTGCAGGAATTACTGTACTATTGGTTTCAGGGACCTTTCCATCAGTTGTTTTGTTGTGTGACCCCACTATATAACTTAAAACCTCTACATTAACATTATCAACTTGTCCAAGACATTCAATTTCCACCAGAGTACCTCTAGATGTAGCAATAACCTAGGCAGTACCACTAGAGTTTTCTGTTCCATTGGCCTTCTTCTTACCTGAAGCTTCAACATCTGATACCCTAGTGATTTTAGCCTTTTCTAATGACCCTTTATCAACTCCAGCTGGTTGCATTGACTACTACCTCTTAACTCATTGATTATTCTCAACTTTATTTTTTTCAAACTAGGGTTTACTATAACATTAGGGTCAATTGTGTCTTCCTATTTCTCCTGTGTGTTTCCCCTTTGATCCTTGGTCCTAGCACTAGAATTAACTCCAGGAATATCCTCAATAAGGTCTACTTCATCACTCCACAAAGCATTACCATTGTTTGTTGCTCTAGTGTGATTTATTGCCTTTTAAGACTCCTCCATCGTTTGTGAGGTCACATCATGACATGATTAGTTCACTGTCACATTTAATACCTCTCTAGGAGCCCCAAACCTTATTTGAACCCAATGAACCATCCTTTCCTTGTGTATCCACTTGAATCCTTGCAGAACTAGGATTAGGGTTTCCATCATTTGCCGCTACAGTACTCCTAGCTCCTTAGGACTGGAGCTAGAATTTTGAGCATTCTCCAGTTTTTTCCTCTCCGGTTCCTTCTTGGATTCATCCTAATTGCCATAAGTGATTATCAAAGATACTTGATTATCATCTTCAACTTGCAATACATTAAATGAATTTTTTGTAGCTGTTGTCTCATCAATGTTCTTCCCATTTACTTTGTCAATCTCCTTCTCCTTTGCATTATCAATAATGTAACCTCTCTTATCTATTTGATGTTTATTTGTCACGACCCAAATCGATGGGCCATGACGGGTGCCCGAGTCCTACCTGTCAAATACCCCTAAGCATACGTCTAAGATATAAACCTGAATAACATCTGCTGAATTACGAGAATATACATGAAGGAAACCTGCCCAAAAGGCATATGTACATATACGTGCAACATACGTAGGGTGAGCCGACAAGGCTACTATAGACAACTATGTACCTCAAAACTGGAAGCCGGCAATGCCACATACTATCCAACTAGACATACTGTCTACAGACCTTTAATAGAAATACAATTGTATAAAGACGGGACTGAGCCACGTCATACCCATATATATATATATATACAAGCATATCGCACCAAAATCAAAAGCATCTCCAGATCAAGTAGAGCACGCCAACTCCCGCTGATCAAGGATCCTAAGAAGGGGGACCGTTAGCTTGCCTACCTACACCTGCAGGCATGAAACGCAGGCCCCGTGAAATAGGGAGTCAGTACGAAAAATGTACTGAGTATGTAAGGCATGAAAATCAGTACGTAAAAGACATAGATGAAACATGGAATAAATAAATCCATTTGTAAATCTGAATAACTTTGTAAATTTTGAAACATTTATAATGTCATGCACGTACATATAAATGTCGTGTCATGCATCGGTATGGGTGTACATAATATCATCAAGCCACTGAGGGTATCCCATCATATCGTCTCGTCCACTGTGGGCAACATCGTCAACATATACCAACTAATCAGGTGGTGGTGCGTATATAATATTGTAACCTTTTTCCCATATCCCATATACATAAATATATACATATAAAGATGCGTATATAACGTCGTCTGGTCATGGGTCAATGTACATGCATAAATGAATAAAATGCATGAAAATATGTTAAAAAATCTCAATAATCTTTTCGGATAAACTTTATCAACTGCATATTATTTTGAGATCCATGAACAGAAGATATAATAATATGTCACATGGGGAATCAAGAACAAAGAGACCCCTAGTATTTCTATGAATAGAGTCGTTTATGAAAATTGTGTGTTTGCTCGTTTCTTATATGTCACGACCCAAACTGATGGGCCACGACGGGCACCCGGTGCCCTTATTCAGCCGAGTACCAACGTAACGTATCTTTCTTATTACACCAACATGGGTAAATGGTCTAGAAGGGACGCATGAGGTGACAAGAATAAAACATGAGAGAACACTCGACATAAAATGACTCAACCTAATATACTGACTTATACATATACGTACGGGCAAATAAGGCCAAAATAATCATTCGTACACTGAACGTAGGCCGACAAGGATATACAATATTTCATATACATGACATATGTCTACAAGCCTCTAAGAGTACATAAACGTCATAATGCTGGGACAGGGCCCCGACATACCAATCAATAAATGTGTAAATCATATTAACAAAATAAGCAACTCCGAAGCAAATGGAGTGCACCAACATTTTTTGCTGAGTTGATAGACTACTTGGAGGACTCTCAACCTGTCTATCGGGACCTGTGGGCATGAAATGCAGCGTCCCCAGGCAAAAGGGACGTCAGTACAAATAATGTATCGAGCATGTAAGGAATGAAAATCAGTAAACAATAGACATGAGAGAAACATGCAGCTCTGTAAATTATTTAATATTATAATATCATGCATATACGTATGAATATCATACCATGCATGGGTATATGTGTTCATAACATCATCAAGCCTCTGAGGACATCCCATCATATTATCTCGGCCACCGTAGGCAATTCATCAACGTATACCAACTGATCAGGTTGTGGTGCATATATAACGCTGTAACCTTTTCCCATATCCCATATACATATATATGCGTATATAATGCCATCTGATCATGGGTCAATTGAAATGAATGAAATGTATGAGAAGTATGTCAATAAAAAATTTCAGAATGTCATGAGACCATTATGCCCTGAGTAGTATCATGAAGTTAACTTTTTTTTGAACTTACGTATTTTTTTGAGACCCATGAACAGATGATAAAATAATAAGACACATGAGAATTCAAGAACATAGATACCTCTAATACTTCTATGAATAGAGTCATTTATGGAAGTTAGGCATTTGCTCATTTCGTTTGTATCGTATGGATCATGCCAAAAAGAAAGAAATGATAGTTTTAACATACCTAAACCGATTCTCTTGACAATCCTTCTAATACATGCTAATCGCGACGAAATACGTAACATTGAAATAGGGAACAATCCGTATGATATTCTTGAGAAAGATTCCACCGTACTCTCTTAGAATCACAAATTCCACATTGCTATAATATTAAATGGTCTTCGTATGAAAGGTTTGAAGCAACTATGTTGCTATTATAAACTATTACCCTTACTGAAGCTTTATTTCCTAATGTAGTAGATGAGAGCAATTTGTGTTGAATTTGTATGAATCAAGTTACATTGCCAATTTGTATGAGTCTCTCTTAAATGAATTAGAGAGACTCTTTTGTATGACTCACGTTACAAGGCCACACATTTTGCCTAATTGTGCCTCCTATATTTTAGCCAAAAGAGTCACCCTTAGGGGCTTAGTTGGCTGCCATGTTGGGTTAGTGTCCCCCATAATATTTATCCACAATTTCTAAGTACCTTGTCAATCTTTAAAAAATCATAATTAACTAATCCATATAATTAAGAATTATCTCAAATTACTTAAAATACTACTTACTTCTAACACACTTTATACACCTTACTATCATGATCATGTGGTACCTTGTATGGTATTAGTCCACAAATACCGGTAATTTTAGCTCAGGCCATATTTTATCCCAAAATGTCAAACTTCGGTGAAATTTATTTTCTTCAAGTTGTATACCCTCTCACCTTCATGAATTTACTCATTACTTGTTTGAAATAGCATAATGCTTACAATCTCAAAATAATCCCATTCTCGAACTTACATTGATTAACTTACGATGAAACTTTAACGCACGAAAATACGGGATATAACATCTCATTTCTGAGCTTATATAAATTTACTTATGTCGTATTTCCGTGTACAAAAACATAGGGTGTAATATCATTCACCCCTTTGGACATTCGTCCTTGAATGTTGACTGGTGCACTTATCATTTTCGTAACTTATGTCTTCCGAATACTTTAGTACTCTTCTTGCCATCTAGGCAACTGTTCTGTGTATAAATCCAAAGCCCAGGGAATTCTCCCCTTTAGGCCTCTTTCTCACACCACGACTTGTGGTTGGAATTTTTCCAACCCCGTAACTATTTCTACCTTCGGTTATGGAGCATGTACGACTTTTTCCTTGTATGCATGTCAATCTCTAGGATTCACTTTGGGAACATATACAGAACTTGATAAAATTTCCCTCTGGCCATTTATAGGTATACTGAAGTTCTTCGCTCGGTACTTTGCCGAACTTACGAATATTGTTATACCTTATTTCATGGACCCGATTATTCATCCATATGACTTTACTGTATCTACGTAGGTCATACTATACCATAACTCTTACTTTGGTTTATCGTTACTGAGGTCTGCTACCGAACTCCAGGTTACTTTCGTTGCTTATCCCATATGTATAAATCTAAGTCCTTTAATGCTTTCTCATTACTTGTTCACCCTAAGAATGGCGGCCTAATCTCACCTAATAATTTGTGACTTTTGTCCATTAACTGTTGACTGACCTTAATGTTGATCTATCATCTACCACTGATAACTTGATCTCTTATGTAACACTGCCGCTAAGGCTCACATCTCATCAGGGACACCCGGAGTAATTAGATTGATCCACCTAGGGGCAATACTATACTTCCATAACCGTATTTTATAGCATCCCAATATGACTCACCTTACATGTTTATTTTAATCATGTGCAATTCATGAAATCCTTTTCAAGTCATTACTCAATCGAAGGCCCAAACGTCATCCTTTATTTATCACAATCACACCCTCATTCCACTCTAGATACTAGTAGTCTTAGATTCCTTTGAGTTTATTCAGGGTATACTGAACTTTCTACAACTTAGAGAAACCATTAGCCCTCTTGTTTTTATGGTCTTAATCTCGAGGACTTATCCATTCTCGTCACCTTCTTACTTGCTCTTTCTCATCCTTACTCCTATCGTAAAACCTCGTCGCTTTATTCTACTTTAGCTTGCGACCTCTACGTATCTATTTATACTAATCGCAACCTTCCTTCAACTTGCTTGCACCATAGATTCCCTTATGTTATTTTAGAACATCAAGCGAGACATTATATCGCCTCTAACTCTTCTTTAATTTCTTGGCTAGATCTCTTGGTACCTAGAAACCATAGGCTCGAAATATGCCACTGTCGACGCTGCTACTGATACTGAATCCCAACGCTTCTAGCCTTCTATCCCAAGTATGGACTATTCTCAACCTTCTGTATCTGAGTATCTCGTACATTATTCACTTTCATCTTTCTTACCTTAAAATTTCGCATCACATCTTCTATACCTTTCATGACCTCCTTTCCACATAGGTGTAATTAATATTCACAACTTGGAGCTCTATTATAATACTTGTACCTCTTTACATGATTCGGTGAGAGCTTTATATTGACTTATTATGAGGCTGGTCCCCTTCTAACTAGCTTTATCGTAGAGTTGTTATATAATGTGGCTGTTGTACTATCTCTATGACTTAATTACGATTTCTATAATTTCCTGGGTCCAATAACCATACTCCTGATTTACATGGTTGATGTAACTCTTTAGTTTCCCCTTTATTTTGATCAGCTTTTATGCATGCTTAATCTATCTTCCGATCTGTGACTCCTGGTATTAGTTATTACCTTAGCCTTTCATGGGCGTTGTGGAATATCTATGATAAAATCTTCTAACTCAATCCTTTGTCTATGACCTAAGCTCAATTCTTTCTTTTAACTTATACCAGAGTCTTCTATGTCTATATGATTGTCAACATATATGTTGCATGTATAAAACTCCGAACTCTTTAGTGTGTTCATAACATACTCTGGGTCATTAATCAAATAATTATTTTCGTTCCTTCTCATCTTTCTTTAAATGTAAGCAATTAATTAATTTTCATAGTCTTATCTTAGTTCCCACGCATATTAGAATTCCATACCACTCATATGATCTTGAATATCACTTCTGATTTTACTTCCCGTTTATTAGCCACGGTAGGTACCACTTTCTTATGGAGTACATATATTGTCGTTGTGAGACTGTTGTTATAAGACCATTCCCTCTTTAGGTCATTGAGCTTAGGTTGGAGCCTTCTTCCTTATTTTCTTAGCAAATCTTTTGTTGTAGTACTTAGGGATACCTTCTGACCCTAGTAAAACTGCGAACACCCTAGTAAAGCTGCGAATTTATTACATCGTATACCCAATGAAATTCTTGATGTTCGCACTCACCTATAAAATTCCTTAGTTACTTACCTCCACACTCATGTGCTCGCACAGTTGCTTTTTGAACTGAAGTTTTAAATGTCTTCCCAATGGGACCCTCTTTTATTTTTATAACACTCATACGATATCTTTAACTACACCAACTTCTATCTGAATATTACTCAAGGTCATGATGTCATATCTGTGAGACTGAATTTCCCATGTTGGGGTTCATTCTAATTATCTTGCACAATTTATTGATTTGTCTTTATCCTTTTGTGTGGCCATAACTAGGTCCTTCCTGAATCAACTACTAACTAATCGTTCGCCCATTATCATATTAATATTCCGCGTAATCTTTCTTGGGTCATTTCCTTTGTCTTAACTTACTTCTCGCACTAGCTCCTTAACTATCAATAACATCTCGGTCAGGGACACCTTACTTCCTCTCCTTGACGTTGTGTTTTCATAATGTTCTGGAATAAAAGCATACCTATAGGATTTGGATAAAAGCAATCTTATCCCTTTCTCAGTCTTATCACATTCTTCCTTTATTATTCCATAGTTACTACAACCACTTAATTTCGACTTAATGCCACATCACTCCATATTTCCCCCTTTAGGAGAGTACTAAGAGTTGAAGCCACGAGGATCTACCTATAGATGTGTTACCTCTTCATCTTTGGCGTCTTTCCACATTATCGATGACCCTTACTCGCCTTGCGTCAATCCTTCTGTACCAATTATAGCAAAATTCCTTACTCACGATGGTGACACCTAGTGTAATTGGCACACACAGTTCCTTAAGTTTAACTTTACTCACATTGCTTGCTTTAGGGAAGCGTCTCCTGAATGACCATTCCCTGAATTTCTCGTGAATCTTCTTGTATTGTCCATTTTATTATTGCCGGAACAAAATTTGAAATTCTCATGATGCCGACGATTATCAAATCACTCAGTCCCTAATTCATGTTTAGCTTATCTTGTTCACCAATCCATACAGGTTTCAGTTACTCTGGGGACTAACTTTTCCTTTTGATAATCGCGTCAGAGTTGCGAACTTATTCTCGAAATGAGGATATGACTTTATGGCCTATATTCTTTTGTTGTCTCAAGGCCTGTCACCTTCTCATTTCTTCCTTCACTTGACTATAGATTTTGTAATATTGTCATCTTTTGATCTAATATTTGTCATCCATGTATCACATCTTACTCATAGTGCTTCTTTATCTCTCTCTTCTTATTTCCCTGCTAATATTTCTGCCTATCTCTTTCTTTTGAAAACTTCAACAAGACATCCTTTTGCTTTTAGCTCCCCTTGCTTCATTCATTGGCTCGTCGGTTTTCTCAACGTTCTTGCTCTACTAGAGATGGGAGCCACACTAAGTTAATAATACCCCATCCAAGATTCCAGTGCATGTCTTTGTAGTACTCATATCTAGCTGTACTATTGTAGAGTGCACCATCTAGGTATCTCACAAGGATATATATTAGCACCTTTATAATATCCTTCGGAAATGTAAACTAACGCAAACCATTCATCCATTATTTTGGGTTACTCTAACCCCAGTCGGATCCTGTTATCCTGTCCTTCTCTTAAACCATATCTGTTAGCTCCCATAGGTCATGATGAGATAGGTGTGGCTGATTGTACGTACATCTGATATTGTTTAAGGTAAATCAAAATGCTTATGTCTCCCTTCCTAAAGGGTAAATAATGATAATCTTTATTAACTGGGTACCTCGTACCCTTCTTCACCTTGCTTCTTTTACTTGCTGAAACTTGTGTCTAACTTCCGATTCCGTTATTCCTTTATACCGTAAGAGTGGATAAGTATTCTTTCCTAAAAGCTCCTTATCAAGAACCTTACACCTTTTAGTACATGCATGATCTGCTGACGACCTCACATTTACTCATCATAAGCAAGATGCAAAATCGAGCTCCTCTAACTCAACACTTCCATAGCTATATCTCTTATCGACCGTCTTTCTGAATGTTGGCATCGTCTTATTACGAATAAAATAGAAGTTCGGAATTTGAATTCTTATAAGTGAGCTCTACCACACGATCTAGAGGAAGAAGAAAGAGTGACAGTCCTAAATACCCTGTAGCCTCCTGATTATAAGTGTGGTACACAACACACCCATAAACAAGACTCTACTAGATACGACTTGTAGACTCCCTAGGACAGAACTACACTGATACCACTTCTGTCACGACCCAAACTGATGGGCCGCGACGGGAACCTTGTGCCCTTATTCAATCGAGTACCAACATAACGTATCTTTCTTATTACACCAACCTGGGCAAATGGGCCAGAAAACCGCATGAGGTGACAAGAATAAAACATGAGAGAACACTCAACATAAAATGACTCAACCTGATATACTGACTTATACATATGACGTACGTGCCAATAAGTCCAAAATAATCACTCATACACAGAACATAGGCTAACAAGGCCTCTCTTTCAAGGAGGCGGCGGGGATTCGAATTCCCCTGGGGGTATGGGTACTACGAAAGGAAGTTGATCACGGAGAGAAGGGCCTTTGTGCCATACAATCTTTCATATACATGACATATGTCTATAAGCCTCTAAGAGTACATAAACGTCATAAGGCCGGGACAGGGCCCCAACATACCAATTAATACATGTCTAAATCATACTAACCAAATAAGCAACTCCGGAGCAAATGGAGCGCACCAACATCTTTTGCTGAGTTGATAGCCTACTTGGAGGACTCTCAACCTGTCTATCGGGACCTGTGGGCATGAAACGTAGCGTCCCTAGGCAATAAGGACATTAGTACAAATAATGTACCGAGCATGTAAGGAATGAAAATCAGTAAATAATAGACATGAGAGAAACATGTAGCTCTGTAAATTATTTAATATTATAATGTCATGCATATGCATATAAATATCATACCACACATGGGTATATACATTCATAAAATCATCAAGCCTCTGAGGGCATCTCATCATATCATCTCGGCCACTGTAGGCAAATCATCAACGTATACCAGCTGATCAGGTGGTGGTGCGTATATAACGCCGTAACCTTTTTCCATATCCCATATACATATATACGCGTATATAACACCATCTGGTCATGGGTCAATGTAAATGAATGCAATGCATGAGAAGTATGTCAATAAATTTTTCAGAATGTCATGAGACCATTATGCCCGGAGTAGTATCATGAAGTAAACCTTTTTTTGAACTTACGTATTTTTCTGAGACCCATGAACAAATGATAAAATAATAGGACACATGGGAATTCAAGAACATAGGCACCTCTAATACTTCTATGAATAGAGTTATTTATGGAAGTTATGCATTAGCTCGTTTCGTTTGTATCGTATGGATCATGCCAAAAAGAAAGAAAGGATAACCTTAATATACCTGAACCGATTCTCTTGACAATCCTTCTAATACACGCCAATCGCAACGAAATGCGTAACGGTGAGATCGAAATAGGGAACAATCCGTATGATATTCTTGAGAAAGATTCTATTGTTCTCCCTTAGAATCGCAAATTTCACGTTGCTATAATATTAAATGGTCTTCGTATGAAAGGTTTCACGCAACTATGTTGCTATTATAAACTATTACCCTTACTAAAGCTTTATTTCCTAATGTAGTATATGAGAGCAATTTGTGGTGAATTTGTATGAATCACGTTACATTGTCAATTTGTGTGAGTCTCTCTTAAATGAATTAGAGAGACTCTTTTGTATGACTCACGTTACAAGGACACGCATTTTGCCTAATTGTGCCACCTATATTCTAGCCAAAAAAGTCACCCCTAGGGGCTTAGTTGGCTGCCACGTTAGGGTAGTGTCCCCCATAATATTTATCCACAATTTCTACGTACCTTGTTAATCTTTAAAAAATCCATAATTGACCAATTCACATAGTTAAAAATTATCTCAAATTACTTAAAATACTACTTACTTCTAACACACTTTATACACCTTACTATTATGGTCATGTGGTACTTTATATGGTATTAGTCCATAAATACCGGGTATTTTAGCTCGGGCCATATTTTATCCCAAAATGTCAAACTTTGACGAAATTTATTTTCTTCAATTTGTTTACCCTCTCACTTTCATGAATTTACTCATTACTTGTTTGAAATAGCATAATGCTTATTATCTCAAAATAATCTCATTCTCGAACTTACGTTGATTAACTTACGACGAAACTTTAACGTACAAAAATACGGGATGTAACATCTCATTTCTGAGCTTATATCAATTTACTTATGTCTTAGTACTGTGTACAAAAACATAGGGTGTTATATTCTGTATAACTTGGACCATGCCAAAAAGAAAGAAGGGATAGCCTTAACATACCTGGAGTAGAAAAAACTCCGTATAATATTCTTGGCGAAGATTGCACCGTACTCTTTTAGAACCACAAAATTTTACGTTGCTACGATTCTAACTACGCGTGGTCTTCTTATTACAGCATGCTCTTTTATCAAATTGTCTTGTGCACTACTCCAGATGATTTTCCATCTTGGAAATAGTCGCACTGAAGGTTACGTAGTTAAAAGGTACTCTCTCTGTTCCAGTTTATGTGAACCTATTTCCTTTTTGGTCTCTTCCAAAAAGAATGACCCCTTTCTAAATTTGGTAATAATTTAGCTTAAACTTACAATTCTACCCTTAATGAGAATCTTTTTATAACCACACAAATACTTTGGGCCCCTTTTTGACTTATTTTGGACCACAAATTCCAAAAGTCTTCATTTTTTCTTAAATTGCGTGCCCAGTTAAACAGATTCACGAAGAACTAAGAGGGTCATGAATTTGGTTATGTTAATTCTTCATGAGGTGACGTTAGAACCGCGAAGATTGGATTGAATTTCTGTTATTTGAAGTATTTTGAATTAGGAACACGATGTATGTTTCTTGCTTTTTTGGATTATGGAAGTTTGGTCCTTTTGTTCAAATGATGGAACAAGACTTGTGAAATTTCAATTATCCTTAGATTGCCACCTATCCATGGAATGAATAAGAGTCATTCCCGTAAATTGTGGCCTTCTGCCACTTTTTTTTGGGGGGAGGGATTAATCTTATCCACTAATTTTATTAATTAATTAGGTAATATTCTGTTATCCGGTAATTAACCAATTACCCATATAATTAAGAATTATCTCAAATTACCTAAAAATACTACTTATTTTTAATATACTTTATACATTATACTATCACGGCCAGGTGGTACTTTGTATGGTACTAGTTCATAAATATCGGTTATTATCGCTCGACCCGTATTTTATCCAAAATTGGACACTTTCAACGAAACTCATTTTATTTAATTCGTGTACCCTTTATCCTTCATGACACTTACTTATGGCTTGTTCTAAATAGCGTAAATACGTTAACGTCAAGATAATCTCATCCCCAAGTCGATGTCGATCAACTGAAGACAAAACTTTTAATGTACGAAACGCGAGATGTAATATTATTCTACGGTCTTTACATCCATTCTTGCTTTGCAGGGTTAGGAAGAGGCTTCCCAATAACGTTCCCACTTGTTAACACTTTGGTAGTAGAAATTGTAGTGCCCACAGCTTCTTTACCTTTGCTAATTTCATCCACATCCTCATCAAACTTCTTGTGTAGCTCAGGATGTATCATCCAGTAATCCAGCTCACTATGGCCTTGCTTCTTACAAGTTTTGAAATATTTTGGCATGTAATCATACTTGATTTTAATTTACTTAGATTTCTCAGGCCCAGATTCATCTTCTTAATCAACAATTTTAATTCTTTGAGGAAACTTAGCTAATAAGTTCACCTCAACCTTTACCTTTGCACAACTAGGTCTAGTACAATTTTGAGTAGCTAGATTTTGGAGTGGGCATAAAATCTGAAAAATCGAATTCCGAAACGAACTGAATTAATTTAGTATTTTGGTTTCGGTATTTCGGTATACTTTAGAACAAAAATTACGGTATTTCGTCATTTCAATACGGTATACAGTATTGAGTTTTTGATATTTCGGTCTTTACATCCATTCTTGCTTTGCAGGGTTAGGAAGAGGCTTCCCAATAACGTTCCCACTTGTTAACACTTTGGTAGTAGAAATTGTAGTGCCCACAGCTTCTTTACCTTTGCTAATTTCATCCACACCCTCATCAAACTTCTTGTGTAGCTCAGGATGTATCATCCAGCAGTCCAGCTCACTATGGCCTTGCTTCTTACAAGTTTTGAAATATTTTGGCATGTAATCATACTTGATTTTAATTTACTTAGATTTCTCAGGCCCAGATTCATCTTCTTAATCAACAATTTTAATTCTTTGAGGAAACTTAGCTAATAAGTTCACCTCAACCTTCACCTTTGCACAACTAGGTCTAGTACAATTTTGAGTAGCTAGATTTTGGAGTGGGCATAAAATCTGAAAAATCGAATTCCGAAACGAACTGAATTAATTTAGTATTTTGGTTTCGGTATTTCGGTATACTTTGGAACAAAAATTACGGTATTTCGTCATTTCAATACGGTATACAGTATTGAGTTTTTGATATTTCGGTATACCAAAATATTTAAGTCCAAGCCCAACTCTATTTATATTTTCCAACCTAATAAGCATAGGACCAACACCCCAAGCCCCTAGCTTAGAGACATCAGACTTACGGGCAGTAGCTTCTTCTTTTTACCCCCTTTCCCTTTTTTATTTTCTAAAACATTGCAACATTGCTTGGCTGCTGCTGATTCACGACTACAATAGCAGAGGGAGATGACGACTTCACAACCTCGGTAGCAGGAGTATGCCCACTCTAATTTTTTATGCTTGTTAGATGGCAGATGTTGTTGTTGTGTTGCATTATGCTGCTCGTTTAAAGAAGTGCTTGAATAGATAATTGTGTTTATTGTCTCTGTGTTTATTGTTTAATGTACTTTCTACTGTTGATTTTTGTGTTTATTGTTTAATGTACTGTAATTCGGCCGATGCTTGTTGTTCTTAGCCTTGTTAAATGGCTAATTTCCTGGTATACTTGAATTCTACTAAAGTTGCTTTGTAAACTTTAGCAGGTTGCTAGCTTATTCAAATGATGCTTCTTCACGTGTTGTCTAGCAGCTAGCTTAGCAAATCGTGTCTAATCTACTGTCCACTCCATTTATATCATCTATTCCGTTAACGTACCAAACCAAAACCGTACCAAACTAAGAAATACCAAACCATACCGAACTACTTTGGTATAGTATTTGGTATACACAATTGATAAATCGAATACTAAAATACCGAACCAAAGTACCGAATGCCCACCCTAGCTAGATCAACATGTAAAGGTTTACCTACTGCACTTGCCAATGAAAACAAAACTTCCTTTCCAAAGAAATTGGGTGGCAGCTCTGAAAAACTAATACAAGCAATTGTAATAGGTGTTTCCTCTTCAGGCTTCTACCAAGGGTTTCACTTCGTACACCTATCTACCACATCTTACCTTGAGCATTGAAATTAAAAGCAAGGTTTGAAAGTAGGTGAACATAATATTCCATTAATGATAGCCTGATCAAGACACGATTATCTTCAGCAAGACAAATTGAACAATAACCTTTAATTTCACATTGAATTAGGATCACTTTATATTGTTCATTGATAATTGGCTCCCCATATGAAAACTTTCCAAGAACTGCCAATTGCAAACCTTGTTTGACAATTGATTGCTTCACTTCAGCCTTCTTCCATCTAATTATAGGTTCACCATGGAGATATTCAACTGTTTTGAGAGGTGCGATGGGTAGGGTTTGCATGATAGTATTAAAGGCTTTAGGTTGTAATAATTGCACATAGTTTTGGAGAAGATTAGGGTTAGGATTGGATTGGGGAGGCTGTGGGGTGGTGTTTGATGACTGGCCAACCTCATTAGGAGGCTAGCCAGTGGTCAGAGAAGCCACGAAAGGCTTGCCAGAGCTCCTCTCCTCATGCGTATATGGGTTCAGTGTTCAGGGTTTAGGATATTTGGCAAAAAATTTCTGAAGTGAAAAAAGGATATTTGATCCCCAATTTGGAGTCGATTTTGGATGAAACCATATATTTGGATTTGTATTGGAATGTGTATTCGGGATTTGTGAGTTTATCCTGTGCCGGGGTGCGAGCCCAGATTCAGTTTTTGGTTTACTTCGAGTATTTGACTAAATATTCCATCCTTATCATTTAGGTTTGGTTTTTATGGCATTATTTGTTGTTATTGAGTTGTTTTTTCCTAGATTCGAGTCGTGCAAAGGTCAATTCGCACGCGAAGGCATTTTTAGAGTATTGGTTTGGCTTGTTTGAGGTAAGTGTCTTGCCTAGCTTTGGTTGGGGGTATTTTTTCTAATAACTGGTATTATTTGCTTCATAAGGGGTGACGTATATATGAGGTGACGAGTATATACACATATGCCATGGATATTCATACTTAGCGTGGATTTTAGATTTCTTTATACCTTGTTTGGTTGTGTGTACTACTTGATTCTATGTACTATACAATTAATTGACTATGTAAGCATAGTAAATCAGGCTAGATCAAATGTTAAGACTATTGATGTCTTAGTTTGAACATAATGAATTAATCTTGAGATTTATGCTAAACTTGCCTTGGAGGTAGATACACGCATGTTAAGAATATACATCCATACCTGTTCATGTATTATGCCTTGATTGGGAGGTGTGCACTCTGTGACACATATATGATCTTTTGTTTGACTACTTAAACTTGGTTGTTATATTTAATTTAGTTGTTGTCATATTTTTGCTGTTATCATGTCCTTGTGCACTTTATTGATGAATTATAAGGATGGCACGAGGTTTTTGTCATGTGATTGTGACTATATTTATATTATGTTTGGGCGAAGCGATACGGTATAATATTGTGATATTACGTCTGGGTAGAGCGATACAGTTGGATATTCGTGTCAGGTGGACCAATACTGTTGAATATTGTGATATTGTGTCTGGATGGAGTGATACAGTTGAATATTGTGATATTATGTTAGGTAGGAGCGTTCGGTTGGATATTGTGATACTGTATCAGGGCAGAATGATAAGGGTGGATTTTGTTATATGGGCACAAGGTACCATATATTTGTGTTTTTATTTTATGACTTGTTGTCAAAACTGGGTGTTACCTTGATGGTGCAAGTGATTTGTTTTATGATTTTTCGTACATTTTACATATTTTTACGTTTTATCTAATATGTTAGTCGCCTCTATTGTTATTGACGATTTGGTTGTCAAGATGGAGTTACCTATGTTGAATTGATATCTCATGTTTGGTCGAGTTGTTGGTAGCATAACAGATTGATGTAAAAAAAATTTATCATCATGCATTGGATTCTTGTAAGTTCTCTTTGAACATGTTATTTGGAAATTGTTCCTTATCTCAGTTATACACTCTTACTGTTTGATATTCTTTATTCTGTTGTTGTCTTTTTGGAATTTTTCTTTGTATTATATATATTGTTGAGTTGCACAGGTTATGCAAAGGGAGTATTTTTTGACTTAAAAACCTCGTCAATACTTCCCTGTTTATTCAAGATTTTTAGTCGAATACATGTGGTCAAGTGTACTCATACTACACTTATGCACCTTACGTGCAGATTCTTCGAGCTGAGCTGCTGTTGATGACTAAGGCAGGCATTAAAGTTGTAGTTGCATCCGAGATTTGAGCTGCCATTTATTCATGGTAGATTAGAACCTCATTTGTGTTTATATAAATGTGACGACCTGGCTGGTCGTCTTAAGAATTAACGCCTCGATACCCTATTAACTATTTTTCCCGCGTTTATTTCTGCTATTTTTATTTGCCGGGATGTTTGGTTTTGAGTTTCGGAGAGTTTTGGGACACTTAGTCCCTAAATGAGAGCTTAAGTTTTGGAAAATTTGACCATAGTCGGAACAGTGTGAAGACGGCCTCAGAATGGAATTCTAATGGTTCCGTTAGCTCCGTTGGATGATTTCGGGCTTAGGGGCGTGTTCGGATTGTGTATTGGAGGTCCGTAGCTAATTTAGGCTTGAAATGCTGAAAGTCAAATTTCGATGTTTCCGGTTCGATAGTGAGATTTTGATCCGAGGGTCGAAATGAAATTCCGGAAGTTGGAGTAGCTCCGTAGTGTTGAATGTGACGTGTGTGCAAAATTTCAGGTCATTCGGACGAGGCTTTATAGACTTTTTGATCGAAAGCGTAAATTTAGAGTTTTGGAGTTCTTAGGCCTGAATCCGTGGTTGATTCGTCGTTTCGATGTTGTTTTAGGTGTTCCAAGGATTGGTATAAGTTTGGATAGTGGTATATGACTTGTTCGTGCTTTTGGTTGAGGTCCCGGAGGTCTCGGGATGATTTCGAATGTTTGAAGGAAAGGTTTGGAGTTGAAAGTTGCAGCTGAAGCTTTAAGTCTACTGTCATAACCACACTTGCGCCTTGGGGACTGCAGGTGCAAGGCCGCAGAAGAGGTCGAGCAACCGCAAAAACGGCTCCGTAGTTGCGGTAAGGTAATCGCAGGTGCGGAAAAGTCCTCCGTTAATGAAAAGTCACAGATGCGACATTGGCTCTGCAGAAGCGTGACCGCAGGTGCGGTCCCAGGACTGCAGATGCGGTTTCACTGGTCAGAAAATAGGGATTTCGAGGGTTTAGTTTCAAAACTTGGAAAAATCAAATAAGAGCTCGGGAGAGGGCGATTTTGGGAGGAAGTTGAAGAGGCAATCATTGGGTAACAATTCTTTAACCCTTTCTAGTTATATTCCATCAATCTATTGTTAGTTTTATCATTTAATTTCGGATTGGAGATGAAAATTGGGGAAAAGTTGGAAGAAAGTTCTTAGACTTAGAATTCGAATTTTGATTGGGAATCTGACTTTGGATTTTGGTACTTTACTCGTGGGAGTGTGAGGATTCTGAAAATATAATTTTTAGCCGATTCCGACACGTGGGTCCGAGGGGCGTTTTGATTATTTTACCTAATTTCGCGTATTAGCTTAGAATTGTTTTGTAGAATCAGTTACTTGAAGTGTTATTTACATTATGAAATTGAATAGAATAGATTTGGGCCATTTGGAGTCGAGTACTCGTGGCAAGAGCGTAGTTTCTGATTGATTTGAGCTGGTTCGAGGTAAGCGGCTTGGCTAACCTTGTGTGGGGGACATTTCCCTTAGGATTTGGTGTTGTGGTAATTGAAATACCTTGTACGTGAGGTGACGAGTGCGTACTTGTGCTAATTCTTGAAAACCCTGTTTTAACTAATGTAACTTTAATTGTGTTTTTCCTTTCCTGCTTACTCTACTTGAAATTTTAGCCTGTTGTTAACTTAGAGAAGCATGTTTAATTGACTTAATTATTTTATTGCTTAAACTGCCTTAATTGTATTATGTGAAGCATGTTAGGTTAAAATTACATGTTTTACTTGGTATGAAATTGAGCTTAATTGGGTATTCCTCGTGTTGTTGCTGTGTGTTTTACTTTGGTACTACGGGACGGCATCCCGGGAGATCCCCTGTACGTATTTATGATTTGAGCTAAGGTGCGGGATACCGAGAGATCCCTAGCACATATATTGAGGATACCAAGAGATCCTCGGGATACCAGGAGATCCCTAGCATATATTGAGGATACCAAGAAATCCTCGGGATACCAGGAGATCCCTAGTATATATTGAGGATACCAAGAGATCCTCGGGATACCAAGGGATCCCTGGCAAATACTGAGGGTACTAAGAGATCCTCGGGATACTGAGAGATCCCTGGTTATTATCTTTGTGAAGAGTGGTATTCCTTGTGATTGTTTTTGCCTCTGTTTCAGTTGTAGTTATCTTTATTATCCTGTATTAATTCTTATCGTTATCTTTCAACTGTACTGTTATCTTATACTGTCACACCGTATATTTTATTTAATCTCAGTAGGGCTCTGATCTTCCTCGTCACTACCCGACCGAGATTAGGCTTGGCACTTACTGAGTACCGCTGTGGTGTACTCATGCCCTTTCTGTGCTTGTTTTTCATGTGCAGATCCAGATACCTCCACCCAAACTTATCACGCTTGAGACGAGACATTCGTAGAGACTTCGAGGTATATATGTCGCGTCCGCAGACCGAAGAGTCTCTTTCTACTCTCCCTTTTAAGTATTAGCCCTTCTGTAGTTTCTTTCCTTGTTAGATATTCTGGAGTTAGATACTGGTAGACATTTAAAGGCTTGTGTTCATGAGATTCCGAGTTTTGAGAAATGTATTAGTGTTTGAGAGTTGATATTGTGTATGCCGAGCAACAATTTTTTTTAAATGTTGTTTTATTTCACTATTTCGGTTTTTAATTGTTTCTTCCGCAAATTGGTTTATTTTCCACATTGTTAGGCTTACCTAGTCGTAGAGACTAGGTGCCGTCACGATGGTTCACGGAGGGCAAATTGGGGTCGTGAAAATAACCTTCAAATAGATGTTGTATTTTGTCTTTTTACCAGCTTTGTAAATCTAAAATATAGTGTTTTATGACTTGTACTATCAATTCTTAGAATAGTTGTATTGAATGTTGTAGTAGTTTTATTAATATATTAATGATTTCTCATTGTAGTAGTAATTTACACTGTTTGACTTGAATTGGGTTAAGCGTTACCACGACTTGGTATGATTTTGTGTGACAAAAATTGCGGTTAATTTTTTTCAATGCAGAGTTTGCTTGGACCTTATCTTTTGTATCTTAACTGTCATCGTTCGACTAATTCCTTGCACATACATGGTCCCTAGAGAAGTATAGAAAAAAAAAACTTACGTTATATTCTTGGCCAACTAAGAACCTTAAAAGTGTATCTAATTTAAAAGAGTGAGAGCTCAAAAACTCCAAATATGAATCGTAAGTTGACCGCATATGATGATTCATTCAAGTGAAACATCAAAAGACCACAAAAACAGTTGCAAGCTTTGCTCTGGTGCTGTGTGGACCCCACCATCTATTTAATTCATTTAACTAATCCCCCCCGCCCCCCCCCCCTCTCAACCCCACACCCAAAAAATAAAGAGAAAAGAAAAGCATACGAAGTGGGGTAGAAAAGGTTACGAGATACTGTAGGATGTGAAATGAAAGCAGGAATTTGGTTTTCGTTTGATACTTATGGCCTATTTGGAAAAATAATGATCACAAAAGATTTACCCAAGACTATAACAGTAAGAAGCGTTCGTTCATGAGGTACACATGTCTCTTCTTTATTATACATGGAAGCAGACACCCACTCTGGCCTTGTTGTTACCTATGACATAGACCTAGAAAGAACCTGACATTTGTTTGCCTATATGTCTGCGCTCCTACTACGCTCTGCTGGCGTTTTTTTTATATTTTTTTTTAAAAATATTTTCCATTTTCTCCTTGCTTTTTGTTCACTTACATAGTTACATTTAATGTTAGTAAGAAAAACAAAAGTGAATATTGTCTTAAATGAGAAGAGTCCGCAATTTATAATCAATGGACATTTTAGTTGACAGTAAGGAGCTACTAAAGAAATAGACGTGCACACCGCGAGAACTGGCCGTAAAACAAAATCAGTGATTTTGCCCTTGCACGCGAAATATAGGTAAAGCAGGATCTAATTAAGGGTGCACAATAGAGTCTCCATTAACACGAATTCTAAGTTTCATCACATTTTATACACGAATGGAGTTCTTCACTTCTCAGATAGTCAGTCATCAGTACTGTCACCTCCCACGCTCGACATGACTCGCACACTAGCTCGTCTGTTGTTCCTTTGTCCTCATTCACTCAAATACGCACAACAAATTTTAAAAGGGCTGTTAGCCTCACATAGCTTGTTTCGAGTGCAGTGTTCATCAGTCATGCGGATATAAGTTATAACTCATGTGATAATCTCATTAAAATTAAGTGAGAATCTAATTATTAGAGAGTCAATGTAAAAGAATCTGAGCATCCAGTCCAAAACCTTAAGGTAATGGACAAAGTGGCCCAAGGCATTATAAACTCCTTTGGAGACCCTTACACAACTGATAAGGGACGACAATATTTTTCTAACACCCTTCGGCATGTGTAACCTGGAGCTATGAAGAGAGTAGGCTAAATCGGCTAAGGAAAGGTCATGGAGCAAAGCTTGTGGCTCGATGGGCTGAACTAAAAGTAAAGCCTAGAGCGATAGAACATGAAGAGATTAAGTGATTATGCAAACATAAAGTTCACTAAAATTTGGCTCTAATACTATATTAAAAGAATGAGAATTTAGCATTGCATGACAACCTGATCCAACTATACGCATAAAATAGCTCAGTTTTTGGTATTTGGCACCTGATTGCCCAAAGATATATATTCAGGTGTTAATACAATAATGATTGTCTGGAAAGCCACCAGGCAACACGAGTTGATGTAATTATTAGGGTTGTACTTGTACAGATAATTACACAGTAAAGACAACGAGTTGTTTGTTTGTCGTAATATAACTACAATGTAATTACAAGTGTATTATTTGGTTGGACAAGTGTAGTTAAATAGTTAAATTAAATTTTAAATATAAAATTTAAAGTTAAGATTTGATAAATATATGCCCTTGTAAATAATATTAAATTTGACATTTAAGATAGATATGTCTTCTTGAAAACATATTAATTACTAATCATATAGTTGTAATTAATATTGTAAAAATACTTGATATATAATTTTCAAATTAATAATATTTTACCTTAATCAATTATAAAAATTAAAAGTACATATTTTATAAGGACATCATGGACTGTATGCTTGATAAAATGATTAATATTTATAAATATAATATCATAACATTACTCAAATATTTTATGTAAAAATAATCCATCAATTCTAACTGAAAATGAATGGCATGCAATCTGAATTAATAAGTAAGTGAATGCTACTAAAGAAAATAAAATAGAATAAAAAATATAACATAAATTCAAAATTCAAAAAAAATTAACATAATACCCCTATGTAAGATTACAACATAACATAAAATAAGTTCCAACATAATTTAAGTAAATATAATTTAAAAGAAAAGAAAAATATAATTCTATAACCTCATTCAACAATGGGATTCTACTTGAATGATATCACTCATCATATGCCAAAATTTATTAATGATTCATTGTTTCTAATATTAGGAGGAGTAGTTTCAAAACTAAAATGATAGCACAATTATGCAAAATGAAAATAAATAAATATGAGAACCTACGTGGAATCACAAAACATAAAGGTTGAAAAATGAGAATATTATTTAAATATTAAAAAATAATCTACCATTTTAACATAGTTAAATTTTCATATAACCTTTTTCAGTGACAAAGTTCAACTTTAATGACATCTCATTATAAGTCAAGTTTCTGAATGACTTATTTTTTTCTAAAATTACGAGGTATAATTATTTAGAAAAATTAGAATAATAACATAGCTAAGTGTAATAAAAAATAAAATATTTAAGAAAGAAATAAAATTATGTAGAAACATGTAAAGTAACTATTGGGAAATGAGAAATAAGGAAATAAAAAATAAATAATATAAAAAATAATATTTGAAAAAAGAATTTAAAAGATTAAAAAACAAAAAAGAGAAAAATAGAAATAAAAAGTAAATTAAAAAGAAAAGAAAATAGATTCAAAAAATAACCTCGTAATTACACCATGTAATTACCAGCAATTCTCAGCTCCTCCCTTGAGAATTGCAGAGTGTAATTACACCCCTCAATTACACGCAATTATATGCTGACCAAGTAGTGATTTAGTCAGACAAACATACCAAAACTGTGTAGTTACACCCAAATCGAATTACAGGGTGACTTTCCCAACAGATCATTAAAGAATTTGAGCATCCAACCCAAAATCTTATAAAGCAATTGGTAGAGACCTAAGACATTATAAACCCCTTTTGGGACCCTTATACATGTTAGGTGTTGTCTTGATTCTCTTACCATATTGGGTTTTCCTATCTTTTAAAGTAAAGAGCAACATGTTTCCATAACTGAGTTTTTCTTTTCCTAGAAGGAAATTATAAATCTCGTATATTTGGTTAATCTTTTTCTTGTGGGAAAAGGTTTGGACTTTTTAAATTGAGAATCCTTCCTTCTCATTTAGTAACATCCACAATATAGCTATAAGGGTCTTGAGAGTCTTGTTTACGGGGAGAACTTTTCGGAACTAGGTGTTAATATGACACTTGTGTTTGCCTCTTTGTGAGGTTGTTCTCTCGATATTTTGTACTCTATTTTAAATATAGTAGATTGCACATCTCCGACATGGACATAGATCAATTGACCGAACCACATTAAATGTTTGTGTCTCTTTTGGTATATTTCTCTATTATTGTCTAATTTATCGTCGTTCAAGATTTGTGTTACCAGCTTCCGCATGGCACCTAATTATTTCGATGCTAACAATACAATCAACGAGAGACAATTGTATTTCTCTAAAAGTTAAAAGCATAATGTGCAATAAGTAGCTGATAATTATACATACATGCAACTGAATGTTTTTTGTAATATACTGTATTTATATGTCTTAGACAAAGGAGTTGCTCAGATGGTCAGCACCCATGTATAGGGTAAAATATGTCATGTCAGATGGTCGTTTAAAAGAATGACATATGGAACCGAAGACAATCATCCCATTTGATACCGGAAGGAATGACATTCATAGAGAAGTAATAAATACCCTTCGGCCGGTGGCATTAATGAAGAATATTCCACAATATTAAGTATGCTACCCGTTACAATGAATTTGACATTTATGCTCATCGTTATATTTTCATCAACGACACTCATAATTGACATTAAAGAAGGGCACGATCCTAGGACATCGTTCCCTAGACGTAGCTATAAATAGCAAGCTCTGTTATCATTGTAAGGGACACAAATTTTATGGCAAACTGATACTACAATCTACTAAAAGTTCTATACAATTTTACCTTCTTATTTTCTATTCTTATTATTGTTCTTATTACTGCTACGCCTGGAGGCGTCATTACCGGAACCTTCACTTCTGTCATTTCATCTTCATACCAAGGCTAAGTGTTATATATTTATTTAATTATCTTATTATTTCAAGATCGAATAATTCACTTGTCTAGAAATCACATATAAATTTAACTATACCGTTTTACCGGTAAACAGTTCGACGCCCACTATGGGGCCTAGATAGCCATCTAATTAAGTTGATCCTTGACTTTTTACTAACGTGTTTTGATTATTTTTTCTTAAGAAATTATAAGAAATGACAGATAACGGTATGAACAACACACAAAATCCTGAGGTTTGAGGAGATCAGCCTTAATTCGAGGATTCAATCAGCGACACCCATAATGAGGGGAACGATGCTATGCTGGTACACGATAGGCGATATCCGCGACATGTACAAGAGGCAACTCCCAATGATGCTGGAGAAGTACATGTTGTTGATACGTTAAGGGTCCTGCAAGAGCAACAAGCGATTATTCTGGGTCACCTCACGTGGCAGGATATGGTTGTAACGAAATTGAAGCAAGCATTATTAAGGGCTTCCAATAATGCAAAAAGATAGGATCCAATTCCTCCCGGCAAACAACACAGAAGATCAATAACAACACCCCATGGGGAGATTGGCTCCGATGGAGCTGGGGGGAGTGGATTCAGCCCTAATAACGAAAATGACCCCTTCAAAAATGAACTCTTACGGTTTATGAGAGAGGTGAACGCCCTCATAGACCAAATCCTGGGCGCACCACCGGTGTTGAAAGGACCAGACTCAAAGAAGTATACTCAGATCCCATACAAACCAAGCACGACACCAGAATTAATCCCGAAGTGGTTCAAAATGCCCGACGTGCCAAAGTATGATAGAACATCAGATTCTCAGGAGCATATTACCACCTATACGATGATGGTAAAGGGAAATGATTTAGCTCCTCACGAAATGGAATCTGTTCTGTTGAAGAAATTTGGAGAGACTCACACGAGGGGAGCCTTGATGCGATATTCACTATTACCCGAGCATTCTATAGATTCCTTTGAGATGCTCGTAGATTCTTTTATTAAGGTTCATGCTGGGGCCAGAAAGGTAAAGGACTGGAAGGCCGACATATTCAGAATTGCACAAGGAGAATCCGAGTTGTTGCGAGAATATGTTACCCGATTCTAAAAGGAGATGATGTTGCTCCCGGTTGTTCCAGACGAATGGGCGGATGAAGCATTCACCAAGGGGCTGAATCTGAGAAGTTCAAACGCTTCCCCAAAACTGAAGGAAAGTTTACTTGAGTTCAAAGCAACTACTCTGGTGGATGTACACAACCAGTACGAGTCAAAGATAAGGATCAAAGATGATCAGGTCGGTTTTCCGTCGTCGGTAAATGGACGGAAGAAGAATAAAGAAAAATCAAAAGACAACTGCGACACGGACATGCGGTCTTCGAGGAGCCATTTTTGCCCTACGAACGGACTGAAGGCCACAGCAAAGGTTTCCGATCACCATATAGATTCGCTACCGACAGAAGGTCTGATCATGATTGAAACAATAGATCGTTGCAGGACAAGGAAGCGTTAGGTATGCGGAATCCTTACTACCCCAAGCTATCAGAATTTAATTTCAATGTCAGCGTAGTAGAGTTGGTGTCAGCTATGAGAAACATCAAAAAAGCACTATTTTCGAAGCGGATGAGATCCGATTCTAGCCAGAGGGACCCAAACTTATGGTGTGTATACCATGAGACGAATGGACATCGGATTGGGGACTGCTGACATCTCCGAGAAGAAGTGGTGACACTATTAAAGAATGGTCATCTCAGAGAATTCTTGAGTTACCGGGCTAAGAACAATTACAGTCGCAACCGGGGTAATGTAGAACCCTCAAAAGCAACGGAAGATCTCCCGCGCCAGATGATTAACATGATCTTCGACGGGGAACGAGATCAACAGGGTCACCTTTTTGGCAACAAAAAAGAAGAAAGCATCAATAACCCATAGCAAAAGGCTCCGAGAAGTTGCCGAAAACGATATCACTTTCACGGAGGAGGATGCAGACGGATTGCTTCTACCAAACAATGACGCACTAGTAATTTTCTTTAAATGTGCTAGACTTTAAAATTAAACATGTTCTAGTGGATCCAGGAAGTTCGGCCAATGTCATACAATGGAGAGTGTTGGAGCAACCTAAACTCACCTGAAGCATCATTCTAGCCACAAAACTCCTTATCGAATTCAACCTCGTGAGCGTGACAACCCGAGGATAGATTTTGTTACCCACAAACGTCGACGGAGTGATGAAAACAACTCTTTTTGATGTAGTAAATGGTGATATGGGATATAACATTATTCTGGGATGACCATGGTTGCACGAGATGAAAGTTGTACCATCAATATATCATCAATTGCTAAAGTTTCCAATTCCCGAAGGAGGTAAATAAATAAGGGGTGACCAACTAGCAGCAACAACAATGAATGGAATTTCGATCTCTAGTAGCAAAGGGAAGGAACATGTGGCTTATCAACTACAGGAACTGGTGCCCGCTCCTGAATTAGATAAAGCTAGCCCGGGGGTAGAAACGTCAGGATCTTATCTGGTGTCGAGGTATTTCCAAGTTCTAGAAGAGACGGATGCAAAAAAATCCACGGCATAAGAACTTGAAAAAGTTGCATTGTTCGAAGAGTTCTTAGTAAGGAAATTCCACTTGGGGACAGGACTGCACCCCGAGCACAAGTTTGGCTTTATTTAATTTCTTAAATCTACTGCCGATATTTTACGTGGTCGCATGCGAATATGATAGGTATCTCGACGTAGGTAGTCATACACAAGGTAAGTATGGATCCCAACATACCTCCGATAAGACAAAACAAATGCCTTATTGCGGAAGCCAGGAATAAATTCGTCAAAGAAGAGGTAACTCACTTACTTAATATCAGTTCGGTCTGAGAGGTAAACTATTCGTACTGGCTAGCAAATGTAGTCGTAGTTCCTCATAAGAACAATAAATTTTCCATGTGTGTAGATTATATGAACTTGAATATGGCGTGCCCGAAAGACTCATTCCCACTGCCAAACATCGATCAAATGATCGATGTGATGGCTAGGAACGAGTTAATGAGTTTCCTCGACGCTTATTCCGGGTTCAACCGAATGAAGATGAACCCGGAGGATCATGAAAAGACTTCGTTCATAACAAATTTCGGCACATATTGCTATCATATGATGCCGTTCAGGTTGAAGAATGCCGGAGCCACTTATCAATAGCTCGTGAACAAGATGTTTGAAAAATAAATAGGAAAAACTATGGAAGTTTATATAGACGATATGCTCGTTAAGTATTTGAATGCAAGTGATCACCTTATGCATCTGCAAAAAATGTTTGACATCCTAAGGAAGCATAATATAAAGCTTAACACCCAGAAATATGCGTTAGGGGTTAGCTTTGGCAAGTTTCTGGGATTTTTTGTATCGTAAAGGGTAATTGAGGTAAACCTCGATAAGATCAAGGCCATCAAAGACATCCGAGACCAAATATCGAGAGTGAAGGAAGTCCAAAGGCTCACGAGGAGATTGGAAGCTTTGAGCATGTTCATTTATCGGTCATCCGAAAGATGTCACCATTTCTTCGCAGCTCAAAAAGAAAAACAACTTTCAATGGACCCCATGAGTTCCAGCAGACTTTGACAGATTTGAAAAGGTACTTGTTGAGCCTCCGCTACTTTCCAAACCAAAGGAATGTGAAACACTGTTAGTCTACCTCGCAGTCTCGGAAGTCGCAACAATCTCCCATCTATTACGTTAGTAAAATTTTAATGGGAGCATAAACTCGCTACCCTCATTTGGAGAAACTGTCCTTAGCTCTTGTAGTTGATGCTCGGAAGCTGAGGCCCTACTTATGTCACCTGATAGCCATGATGATCACTTTCCCTCTGCGGAACATCCTTCCCAAACCCGAGCTCTCTATTAGTTTGGCCAAATGGGCCGCCAAAATGAGTGAGTTCGACATAGAATATAAACCAAGGACTACAATTAAGTCACAAGTCTTGGCTGACTTTGTGGTCGATTTTAGTCTGGGATTGCTGCCTCTAGCAACCAAAGAGGCAGTAATGGTATCGAAATCAACATCGGGGGTTTGGACCTTGTTTAGGGACGAAGCTTCCAACGTAAATTGGTCTGATCTTTGTATAGTATTAATCACGCCTTCAGGGAAAACCATGAGGCAAGCCATTAAAATGGTCCCTTTAACTAACAATGAAGAAGAGTATGAAGCTTTGATTGCAGGGATCGAACTAGCCTGGGGATTAGATTCCGAGGTCATAGAAATTAAATGCGACTCACAATTGGTGGTAAATTAGGTCTACCAGATCTTCGAAACTAAAGAGGAACACATGAAACAAAAGGTGATAAAGGTCCTAGTTCCGTTGGCTCAATTTCGGGAGTGGTCGATTACTCATATCCCAAGGGAAAAAAATGCAAAAGCAGAGTCCGGGACAGTAGTACAACTGATGCATTCGGTCCTGGATGCAGATAGCTACTATAAGGTAAATACGACTAATTTCGTTTGGGACTGAAAGACTGAAATCATCGATTATCTTGGACACGAGAAGTTGCCCGAAGACCGCAAGGCATCCCGGGTGATGCGTGCCAAAGTAGCACGATATAGATTCAAGAGCAGCCAACTGTACAGAAAATCTTTCCAAGGCATGATGCTTGGGGGAATCTGAAGCTAACTATGTTATGCGAGAATTCCACAAAAGGATATGCGGCAACCATTCGGGCACAAATTCCCTAGTGCTAAAACTGGTAAGGGCAGGGTATTATTGTCCCTCATGGAACAAGACTCCAAAGCCTTCGTACAAAATGCAATAAGTGTCAAAGCTACACACCACTGGTACATCAACTGGAAGAATCACTGCGTTCGGTTTAATCCCTATGGACTTTAATAAAATGGGAGATAGACATTTTCGGACCACTGTCGCCAGCTCCCGGTAAGGTCAAATTTCTTTTGATTTTGACTGACTATTTTTCTAAGTAGGTGGAAGCAGGTCCTTATCAGAAGATCGACGAACACAAAGTGGTAGACTTTTTGTGGGAAAACGTAGTTTGCTGGTTCGGAATACCAAAGGAGAGAGCATGAGAACAAAGTGGATCAGATCTTCACCCTACCATCCGAGCGCAAATGGTCATGCGGCGTCAACGAACAAAGTGATTATACAAAAACTCAAGAAATGGTTGGAAGCGGCTAAAGGAAAATGACTCGAGGAATTACCCGGAGTTTTATGGGCATACCAAACAACGACCAAATCGAGCATAGGAAAAACTACTTTTTCCCTTGTGTACAGGGCAAAAGCCTTAATCTCGGTGGAAGTAGGGGAACCCACCTTGAGATATTTCCAAGCAGATAAAGAATCAAACAACAAAGCAATGTTAGTCAACTTGGAGCTACTCGATGAGCGCAGGGACATGGCGTATGTAATAATGGTAGCCCAAAAGCAGAGAATGGAACGATATTATAATCGAAGAGCCAACCTCCCTTATTTAAAAGTAGGAGATTTGGTCCTAAGGAAAGTAACTCAAAATACCCGCGAGGTCAGCGCAAGGAAGATAGGTCGAGCATGGGAAGGCCGCTACCGGATTTCAACTATCACCGGGAAAGGTTCATATGAATTGAAGAATCAAAATAGAGAAAAGTTGCCCAGCAATTGGAATGTGGCATAGCTCAAATGATATTATTGCTGATGAACATCACCTGAATTTAAAGTATGTGTTGCACTCTTTTTCCCTTCGTCCAATTTTTGTCCCAATTGGGTTTTTCTGGCATATTTTTTTACGAGGAAACAATAGAAAAGTATACTACGAAGAAAACTTCAACAGTAGCAATAAGACCTTTTATAATAAGGCACACGAGCAAATAGCCACTCTAGGACGGTTAGATAATCTTTGGCTCGATAGAAAAATTCCCACCAGTAAGTTAAGTTTGCTATCGAACAAAGGTTACCAGACCATTCACAAGAGCAAACCACTAGAGGATTGTTAAATAGTCATTCGCTCGATAGCATAAATTCCTAAGTGGAAGTAAAGTGTGTTACCGAGTTAAGGATTATCTAGCAATTCATTAGTGGGATCCTCAAAGGTGCAAGATATCTAGTGTTCCAATTCGCTTTCTTTGCATTTGAATACTAGAGGGGGGATGATATGAGGATACGTCAACAATGATTTCCACATCAACCGGGAAGCGAAAAACAGAAAACATAGTTGTATCATCGGGACTAGGGACTGTGCGACCATCCTTGTAGAAACAAGTTGTACAAATTAGCCACAAGTAATCGTAATTTCTTTTTTGAACCTAACAAATGCTTATGTACTTTTTGAATATAGAAGGAATAAAATGAAGTCCTTTAGTTTTTATCTTGTTTCTTGTTTGAACGATGAATTAACTTTGTCATTTGAAAGTTAAACAAGTACTTTAAATGCTAGTGTCGTAATGAACAGGAGATGTCCTCTTCAAGAGCACCGTAAATATAAAAGGGCCCTCTCTTATAAGAACCCTCATGTTAAAGTATTGGTTTCAGAAGAATTTATGCCCGAAATCAAAATGCCTTCTGGGAAAAATACACCCGAAGCCTTACATGAAAAGACACAAATAGCAAATTTGCGCAAGTACTTATAAAAACCCTCACGTTAAAGGGTTGGTTTCAAAAGAACTCATGCCCGGAATCAAAATGCCTTTGGGAAAAAATACACCCAGGGCCTTATATAATCAAACACAAACAGTAAAACTTGCGCAAAACACTTAAGCAAAAAGGAATTCAAAGTTAAAACTTGCAAACAAAAGAACGCAGAAAGACTCATGCAAAAAAGATGTTTTATTTTACAATAAACATGCCAAAATAGCACAAGTACGGAAGTTAGTAAAAGAAGGGAAAAGCTAAACTGCTGTATCTCCGGAACTCGGAGGAAGATATGTGTCCGCTCCCCCAGGGGGAGTAGATAGATCCACCGATGGCTAAACATTTTGGCCTTCATCATTCAGGCCCTTAATGTCATCTTTCGGTTCCTCTTCAGTTCCCGAGTACTCGAAACCGGAACTAGAAAACTAGAAGCATCAGGCCCTATAGGTAGACCTATTTTAGCAACTAACTTAAGCTCATAGGCCTTAGCAATTTCATCATCAAGGTCGATGATACTAGATTTGGCCTGTTCCAAGGTTTTTCTCCTCGTGCTGTACATAGAGTAAGTTTTCACAACAATGAGGGAAGCTGCTCGGTTCTTAAGTTCTTCTTTAAGTTGGGTTACCTCGGCAAAAAGGTCTTCCCGAGCGAATCTAACATACCGGAGGTTAACATCAATGTCACAGACAGTTGAGCTAAATAGCCTGTTCTGATCGATAGTCTTCTTGTACTTCTCCTCTAACTGGGCATACTTTATCCCCGTAGCAGCACGCTCTTCAGTGTTGGAATTCAAGGTTGCCTCTAAATTTGTCAATATTTCAGCAGAGGCAGCCTTACGATCGGGTGCAGCAAGAATGACATTATGGACTTCAACCCATTTGGCCCTAGCCTCTTCAAACTAGACCCTTAACGGGGCAATCTCTTGGCTAAGGGTCTCCACTTCCTGCTCACTTGGCTGCAAACGAGTTTCCAACATAATATCCTTGGTAGCTTTGGCTTCCAATTCCGAGAGGCAAATAACGACTTGATCTCATTCAATCAAAATTTGATCCTATTTGGAGGCCAGTTCCTCCTTTTCCCGAATCAACCTCTGAAGGCCCTTGGAAGCAAGAAAGTTGGCATGCAAAGAAAGAAAGGCAAACTCAGGATATTTTAGGCAAAAATAAAAGAAACAACAAAAGAAGTAAAGAATATACTGCTACAGCATTGTGCATGGCGTTGTTCAACAAGAATTCTCCCGAGAGAGCCTATATTTTTTTACCAATCTTTATCTGAAGCCAAAGGCTTCAGGTAATTAGCAAGTTTCATCAGCTGGGATAGCAAGTTACATCCAGTGGAGACTGAAAGAGTAACGTTCCTCCTCCCTTGCGGATCTTCAAAAGGGGCAACATAATTTTGCCCCAAATTTCCATGAACTGGAGACTAGGGAAGAGGAACACCTTCTTCTTGGCCAGATGCACCTGGTAGAGATGATGTAGCAGTTGCTGATGGAAGAGCTGGGGAAGATGGAGATGAAGCTAATGTCGATGAAGAATGAGAAGCAGGTGTGACAATCGCAGTGCTGGTTGTTGGATGCTGGCTAAGCCAAGATGACAAGGATTCGGTACTCAGCTCTGTAGTACCGGGACAACAATTGGGGTCCGAAAATGGGAGTTGGCATTTCTACCATATCAAATTCCCCCCAAAGTGCTGAGACATCATCCTCGGTTGGTGTAACTAACTCAACAGATTGAGCATTCTGTTGAGTTGATGAGGATCATCGCCTTCTATGTAGAGAAGCTCCTCCATCACTAGCTTCTCCATCATTATCGATCATCATGGTGTCTATGATCGGCTCGGGAAGAGGGCTAGTCACCACTACTTCTGGAGACGACTCGACAACAATAGCCTTTGATCTCTTATTCTTTCCCTCGGCCGTGGAGGAACGCCTTCTTTTTGGTTGCTTGTTCTCCAGATGGTGACTCCGTAATGAAACATTTGTACCCGAAGCAGGCCCATAGACTCCTCTTCGAGTAAGCGCCTCATGAAGCAGCCGCGCCACATCACCAGGGTCAGCCAAAACATCCTCTTCGGGGATGATAACCTAGCCCATGGGTAGACCTAATTTAAAAAAAAAAAAGGTAGAAGGAATCAATCAATTTCTTCACCAAAAAAGCTGAAACAAGGCGAGTCTAAGTTGCCATGATTTTTGGACTTCCACCCATATTTGAGGGACAGTTCTTTCCATGGACAGATTTTGGGTGTAGTGACGTCCAAGATTTTCTGGACCCACGGGTTCAAGCCTTCAACCCTAGGTAGAACCCATCGAGTTGCTAAAACGGGCGAAGAACGGAAGATCAATATGAGTATTAAAATATCTCTAACGAAAGAAATATTGGACAAGGAACTTATGAGTGCGGTTCTATGACCTTGGAAAGGATGAATCCATTACCGGAATGATGTCATTGGTGGCAACTACAATGAACCGTTCTATCCACCCACGGTCGTTGTCATCATCTATGTGAGATAATAGAGTGTGGTGGCTGCGTTGGCTGAAGTTTCTCATTCCCCTACGAAAGATTTTGGGGTAATAGAGATTCATCACATGATCTAAAGATAGCTCCTCTCCCGTTTCTTGGCACAAGCGCCAAAGACAGGTGATCGTCCTCCACGCAGAAGGACTTACTTGTGCCAAACATACTTGATAGCGGAGGCAGAACTCCGCAATAACAGAGTCAAGCTCTTCGCTCAAAAAGAATGCACCCAAAGTAAGGGGATACTTGTAAAAATAAGTCAAACCCTCCCTAGGTAGGATTACTCGCTCCGTTAGATCAGGAGCAACAATATCCAAATCAGGACAGTGGTAATCTTCCTTCACAATAGTAATATTGGAAGGGAGGATGGAAGAAAGGTATCTGCCAATAGCCCACGTGCGAGGGAGAGCCGAAGGAAATTTCTCTTCGAAGTCTTTTAGTGTAACAAGACTTCTAGGAATGATAGAATTCACCGTTGGAGGAGCAGCATCCTCGATTTTATTCTTGCCCTTTGAAAAGCTGACACTTTTTGAAAAAGAAGCCATTTGGATGAAGAAAAGCTTTTCCGTTTGAAAGAAGTTAGAGAAAGGTTAATTAACAATACAGAAGATTTTAGAATTATGGAGTATAAGGGAAAGAATTTAATGCGTTTAAGTAAAAGTTATGACGGCTAAATTCATGGCCATGATTACCTCGATAATCGGCAAAAGCTATGCTGAATCATGGGATGAATCGTGTTCGGGGCATTAAATATGGAGAGATGTGCGTCTAATCAACTGCCAGAAGCCTTCTGAGAGAATCATAGTAATTCCCGCCAAAAGAGTGTTTCTACCAACTTTCTCGTGATATAAAGCTATGTTACAGAAAAGCAGGGGGACTATCTGTATAGGGTAAAATATATCATGCCTGATGGCCGTTTAAAAGAATGACACGTGAAACGGAAGACAATTATCCCATTTGATACCGTAAGGAATGCCATTCATAGAGAAGCAATAAATACCCTCCGCCCGGTGGCATTAATGAAGAATATTCCAAAGCATCCGTAACTGCCCCTTACAAAGAATTTGGCATTTATGCTCACCGTTATATTTTCATCAATGACCTTCATAATTGACATTAAAGAAGGGCACGATCCTAGGACCTCGTTTCCTAGACGTATCTATAAATAACAAGCTTTGTTATCATTGGAATGCACGCGAATTTTCTGGCAAACTGACACTACAATCTACTAAAAGCTCTATACAATTTTACCTTCTTATTTTCTATTCTTATTGTTGTTCTGCCCGAAGGCTTCGCTACTTGAACCTTCACTTACTGTCATTTTGTCTTCATACCAAGGCTAAGTGTTATATATTTCTTCAATTATCTTATTATTTTAGGATCGAATTAATTCACTGATGTAGAAACCACGTATAAATTGAATGGTACCGGTTTACACGTATATAACCCCCACCTACAGTCTCAGGGTTGTGAGTTCGAGCCATCAAATTAGCAATAACTCCAACAAAGGGGACCAAAAGAGGAATCAAAGCGGAGGGGAAAATATATATATATACAAAGAGTTGTGAATCAAGTGATACAGAAGGCTCGGAAGTTTATTCACTAATAAAAGCACGGTGCTCAAATCCTTTCAGGACCAACTTATTATATATTTTATTTATTTACTAAACCAGTTGAAGAAAATTAAATTTCCATAACAAAAAGTTAGCTAGTCTCTACTTTTGAGTCTTGTTTACGTCTATGTCCACGATCTATCTTGTTTTCGGATCTCATGCCGCTGTTCTCGTCTCCTCTATTTATCTATTGACATTTTATATCAACTCATAATGACTAATTTGAAATTCTTAATATGACCACTGTGACATATATACGAGCTACAACCTAAAACAATCTCCAAAAAAAAAAAAAGTGGAATAAAACAACACAAGAAAAAGTGTCACGATCAGGATTTTTCACCCTCGAGAGTCGTGATGATGCCTACTCGTGAAAGCTAGGAAAGCCGAGTGTTATAAATTCACTACCCCTTTTATTAAGCATGTTCAACAGTTCAATATAATAAGTGATCAAACAACGGAATAAATTAAATAACCAGAAATGCGGAAGACGAAAACTTAATACTTTAACCAAACATTGTTACATGAATCCGAAGTACAACACTACCCAGAATTTAGTGTCACGAAGTCACGAACCATCTACAAATACTACAAATAAAGTCTGAATAGAAATACATGAATCTGTCTCTGAATAAGTAAAAACAAAAGGAAATGATAGAAGGAGACGCCAAGGCCCGCGGACGTCTACAAGACTACCTCGGGTCGCCTGTTGGGCTGAAGGCAGCAACCTCACTGCGGTCCAAAGGCTCTAATACCAGTATCTGCACACAGTACAGAGTGTAGTATCAGCACAACCGGCCCCATGTGCTGGTAAGTGCCTAGCCTAACCTCAGCGAAGTAGTGACGAGGTTAGGACCAGACTACCAAATATACCTGTGCAGTTAAATCATATACATCAGAAAATAAAGCAAATATTCACAGTAAAGATGGGAGGGGAAAAGAAAGCTGCGGGGAGTCTCAGATAACTAGAGAATACTACAGAGGAATGTAAAGAAAACCATAAGTTAATTACCAACAAGAACAAGGAAAACAATCACAATAATAACTTTCATTTCTTTCTCGTTGCACGCGTGCAACCCGATCCCATTTCATATATTATCATGGCTGTGTGTCACCCGCTCCCATTTCATATATTTTCATGGCGGCATGCCACCTGCTTCAATTTCATATATTACCGTGACGGCGTGCCACCCGGTCCCATTTCATATTTTATCGTGGCGGCGTGCCACTCGCTCCCATTTCATATATACTACCGTGGCGGCGTGCCACCCGCTCCCATTTACAATTCAACATCAGTCATAAAAAGAATCTCGGCAAGGGAACAAGAGTATAACAACAACATCCCGGCAAGGGAGACATTATCATAAATAATAACATCCTAGCAAGGGAGATAATATCATAAACAATAACATCCCGGCAAGGGAACCAACAATAATAGTCATCATATTAGCATGAATAAATCACTACGGAGTCATATCAATTACAATACTAGACTCATGGGTGTGCTTGACACCGACGTATAGATACTCCTTACCATGCCTATATGTCGTACTCCACGATAAACACATAAATAAGACAAAACTCTGAATCCCTCAAGCTAAGGTTAGACCAAAAACTTACCTCAAACTTCCATGGCCAACTCAAACCCCAATGCTTAATTATAGGGTTTTTATCATTTTTTCCAACAAGTCAAGAATCGACCCCGGGCCCGCTTGGTCGAAACTCGAGGTTCGGACCAAAATCCGATCACCCATTCATCCACGAGCCCAAATATGCAATTAGTGTCACACCTCCTTTTTCCGCCCCCGCAAGGGTACGTGAGAGTTTTCTCCAATTAAAGGACAGTCGAAACGGGATTTGTTTATTTGTTTTAGAGTCGCCACCTGGGAATTTTAAGGCGTCCCAAGTCATCAGTTTTAATCCCTGAATCGAGGAGAATATGACTCTGTTTGTTATTCTGCGAACCAGAAATCCTGAGTAAGGAATTCTGTTAATTCGGAAGAAGGTGTTAGGCATTTCCGAATTCTGTGGTTCTAGCACGGTCGCTTAACTGTTTTTATTCTTGGCTTATCTTGATTTTACATTTTTATTGCAGGATTTTGTTACCGCTTCTGTTTATTGTTTACAATTATATAAACGAATTACGCGTACGTATATTCGTATTATATACCTTTTATAATTACAGAGAATCGTGCCACGCATACGTGTACACAAAAGGTTGATAATATTTTTTTTATATTTTTATTATATAAAAAAAAATCATACGTTCGAAGTTAGAAATAAAATTAAGAACACCGTCGCCCTTGTATGATTAAACAGTGAACTGCACATCTCGGGTTATATGAAATTATTTTAACATCCTTGGAGAAATCCCTTTTATTAAATATTCGCTCGAAGTTGCGCGAACGCATAATCTGAATTTGCTTTTAAAAATATAATCAGGTTACGCGAACGCATCCCTAATCGCGCAAAATATTTGTAATGGTATTATGGATTTTCCACAAATTGTTTATTATATTCATACATTTTTATGTGAAAATCATGAGAAATTCCCATTTTTGAGATGCCCTTAAATTCTTTGAAAAGAATTCACAATTTATTAAATGTTGATCGCTGATTATATTTTCGCGTATTAATTACATTCCTCAAAGCTATTCAAATTTAAAGATAAGAATAAACATATGATTAACACTATTTTTTAGTAAATACAACATATGTATACTAAAAATGTGAATAGCGTATGAAACTAAAAAAATCAATTCTTGAAAGGAAATGATATTTTCGAAGAATTCTCATTATTCTTTTTGCAACGAATGCTATTTTTGCACTCTTAAAATTGTTACACGTTATAACTCTAATCTACTTCTATATCGCTTGTTCTTAATCCGATATGCATGATTATTTTAGTTAATTCTGCTTATGATTGAGTTTGGGATATACATAATCGAAACGATTTCTTTTCTCAACCTATGCGAACTATTGGAAAACACTAACTTTCGCATTGTAAAATTCCTAGGCCCTTTGTTATTAAGAAAGAGAACAAATCTACCTGTTGACTTAATAAAATGATATTGCATACAACATTATTCGCCATATTTTGACCTTGTGAACATAGCGGATTTTACTAATGCAACTTTCAACTATTGATTGTAAACATAACCATTGTTATGCCATAATATAACAAAATGCAACCAACATCACCTAGCTTTAAACAACAACTAACTAACTAACAAAATAAACCAATAATGTATTTTTTCCTTGATATTTCCATATTATGCTGTACCTAACTAATAATACCATAAAGTTTAAATAATGGCCATCTTTCTGCCATGTTCCCTATTTTGACAATTCAACTACACTAATGAGATTTCAAAATGGATAACACTTATTACAAAACTTTTATACGAATTTCAAAATAAGACAATTAACTTATAGTCATCGTGGTCGAACTCACTACTAGTTAATCAATATGAAACAAAGCTGAAATTTAAACTAACAAACTTAAATGAATAGAAAACAGAAATACAATTCGAGCTTCATTTATTTGTCACGTTGAAGCTTTTCATGACAGGAGTTTACAGATATGTACCTGGAAACGAGGGAAGAAGAAGTGAATTTCAGCAGTAATGGCAGCAACAAAATAGGCAGAAAATGCCAAATAACGCAGCTGATTTTGAGCACAATCAACGAGTCCCGTGAAACCAGACCAATAGTAACAGAGATTTGAGAAAAAATTTCAGATTTAAACCACACAGTATCAATAAACAAACACGGACAGATTCCAGGAAAAATATGTTTCGGGTTTTTCTTTCCTTTTTCTATATCTGTTTCAGATTGTGTGTGTGTGTGTGTTCTCATTCTTCTGTTTCTTTTTGTTTTCTTCTTTCTTTTCAGATTGTTGTTTCTGATTAGTATGTGTTTCTTTTCTTAATTTCTATCTTTTCCCTCTGTGTATCTCTCTGTGTATATGTATCTCTGTGTGTATTCCCTAATGCCTTAAAAATCAGATCCCTTCTTCTAATGTCTGTCCCTGTATTTATACAGGTCTGCCCCCCTCTCTTAAGTGCTGCCTGGACCCCTTCTTTCTTTTAAAATTAGAAAATCATATCCAAAATCTGTTTTTAAAAACTTTAAATCCCATTAAGTGACCCTTTTCCTGATTTCCAGCATTCCATTACCTTTTGTTTCCCATTATCCCATTAAATTAAAAGCCATTAACATTCCACTTTCAGCCCTCTATTATTAACATATTACCCTCACTGTTTTATCCCAGAAATACCCTAGAAATCCTACTGTAATTACTATTATTACTGCCTTTAAACTAAAATTCAGAATCTGATACAAAACAGATTTTAAAATCTGTCCAGGCTTAATTATGCTTCTGATTTAAACAGCTAGAACCAATCCTAATCAACTTCCTAACACAGTTGTATCTACCCAACCCCTGTAAACTTGAATTCAAACCCAACATCACAACAACATTATACAGAATTCAACATAACAAGTTAAACTGAACTTCAACATTGAACTAAGATCAAACAAACACAGGAGCATTATCAATATACTGACAATGCCCTGAAACTCAATGTTCAGAAATCAACATACACACATCATTGACAAACTTTCTGACTTATTAAACGAGAATCAATTAATTGGGAAGAACTAATTAACTGATTTCAATGATAATAATCAATTCCAAACAGATAAACAGGGTATTACAAACAGCATTAATGGCAATAAGAATTTACAAAACAACTAATCGACGAACTTAATCGAGTCGATTACACATATTATAAACAATCATAAACAACAGAAACAATAGTATAATTCTGATCAAATAGACGGGTATGAGACAGAATTATGGAATCAACTAAACAAATATGAAAAAATTACACAGGTTATTAAAATAAACAACTATACATACGTAGGAAACAAAAGAAATAGGAAAATACCTCTGAATCTTCAATTTCATACGGACTCAAACTCAACTTGGATTCGGACTTTTGAAATCAAACAGACCTTAGTATATTTTTCAACTGAAAATACTTCGACTAAGGTCGATTAAACCTCAATCCCTCGCTTGAATTGAAAAAATTCCAAGATTGGAAATTTTTTAGGGTTTCAGATTCGAGGATCTTAAATTTGAACACTTCTGGGCAGATTCGAAGGGAACCAAAGATGACACAAGGGTGAGGGAAGCCTAGGGGTCATTTGGTGTTAATTTGGAAGGAATCTGAGTGAGTTCATATTTGATTCGAACCTTTAAAAGAAGATTCGAAGAGTTCTGAGGGGATTCGAACCAAACCAACACTAGATCCATAGCTAGGGTAGTTAGGGGAAGCTACGGTGTGAATTTGGAGACCATCGGAGAGGGTTGAGTTTTCAGACCAACCTTCGATTTAAGATTCGAAGAGTTGGGGTCTGATTCGAAGGAAACTAAGGCCAGATCCGTGAAGAGGAGGTTGTGAGGAGTCTGGGGTGTTAAGGTGGTGACCGGCGACGTTGTTGCCGCCGGGTTTCAGGCGGTGGGGAATGATGGCGGCTAGGGTTAGGGGTATGTTTTTGGAGACGATGATGAATAGTGGAGAGGGGGGGGTGTTTAGTTAGGGGGGCCGGGGTAAGGATTTGGGGTTTATATAGGGGAAAGGTGGATTGATCTTGACCGTTGGATCAAACAGAATAGATGGCCAGGATCAGTTCATTTAGCCAAACGATGTCGTTTGGTTTAATGCTGGGGTCGAGCTGAATCGGGGCAGTGGGTCGGGTAAGGGTTACGGGTAAGGGATGTGGGATCTCAGCCGTTGGATGGATTTAATCCAACGACCCTTGATGAAGGACGACCAAACGTTGTCGTTTTGGTTTGTTTGAATTGGACCGGACATGGGAGTGTTGGGATTGGCTGTGGAGGGTTAAATTGTTTGGGTCTGATTTTTGTTTAGGATTTTTGGCCCAGATCCGTTTTGCCCATTTAATTTCCACTTCTTTTTAATTTCCAATTTAATTAGTAAAATCCTAATTAAAATTATAAAAACAAGAATTAACTCTACAAGACATTAATCAACCTTTAAAAATTATTAACAGATAGACAAAAATATTAATCACATAGTGAAACATTAAAATTAGAACAAATGCATATTTTTGTAATTTTATTTTTAATCAATTATTAAATGCATAATTAAATCCTAGATATGCATGAAACATGTATTTTTATTTTAATTTTGTTTAATTATAACAAAGCAAACATTTACGGACAAAACACAAACAATTAATAAACGCAACACAATTTCTTAAATTGCACACTAAAAGAAATTAATTTTATTTTTGATTTATTTTGGAGTAGTTTTCGTGAGGAAAAAATCACGTGCTCACAGCTGCCCCTCTTTGCGCGGAAACTCGAAGAGTTTTCGTGCAAAGATAAAGTGAGCGGATACGAGCGATTTTTGCCCATTCAAATACTCCGTGGGAAGCATTTTTTGAAAGATTTGACCGAACCTCTGCTTCAAAGGTTTCCTACATATCCTTGGCTATAAAGGAATCAGGTCAATGTAGTTCGGGAAGTTTTGGGTAGCTGGGACTACCATGGGACTTTGATGTTACTGCTGTTTCGTGCTGCTTTTACTGCTTGCTGACCTCCTTATTACACCTTGCTTCAAAGGTAATACAAAAAGCTAAACTAGACTATGGTACATGAATTATAAAATCTTATCTAGACCATGCCCTTGCGTTTCTTGTTGTCTTGATATCTTGGCGACTCTTGGGCATTTGGCTTATTCCGCATTCCCTTTCATTGTGTCCCGTATTTTTTTTCTCTGTTTGGGACTCTTGTTGTTTCCTGCTGGGGACTTTGTTGGACTCCTCTGCTTTATTAACTCTAAGTGTGCTCCTTTCTCATACGAGCGGGCTTTTGATTTCAATACTTCAATTATATTCCCATGTTCTCCAGGTGGGCGCCTGACTTCTGTTGCTTCAATTCTTCATCCTCATTCTCCAGGTGGACGCCTGATTTCTTCTTCTTAAATTTTTCATTCTCATTCTCCAGGTGGACGCCTGACTTCTTCTTAAATTTTTCATCCTCATTCTCCAGGTGGACGCCTGACTTCTTCTTAAATTCTTCATCCTCATTCTCCAGGTGGACGCCTGACTTCTTCTTAAATTCTTTATCCTCATTCTCCAGGTGGACGCCTGACTTCTTCTTAAATTCTTCATCCTCATTCTCCAGGTGGACGCCTGATTTCTTCTTAATTTTTCATCCTCATTCTCCAGGTGGACGCCTGACTTCTTCTTGAATTCTTCATCCTCATTCTCCAGGTGGACGCCTGACTTCTTCTTAAATTTTTCATCCTCATTCTCCAGGTGGACGCCTGACTTCTTCTTAAATTTTTTCATCCTCATTCTCCAGGTGGACGCCTGACTTCTTCTTAAATTCTTCATCCTCATTCTCCAGGTGGACGCCTGATTTCTTCTTAATTTTTCATCCTCATTCTCCAGGTGGACGCCTGATTTCTTCTTAAATTCTTCATCCTTATTCTCCAGGTGAACGCCTGACTTCTTTTTAAATTTTTCATCCTCATTCTCCAAATGGACACTGATTTCTTCTTAAATTCTTCATCCTCATTCTCCAGGTGGACGCCTGATTTCTTTTTTAAATTTTTCATCCTCATTCTCCAGGTGGACGCCTGATTTCTTCTTAAATTCTTCATCCTCATTCTCCAGGTGGACGCCTGACTTCTTCTTAAATTTTTCATCCTCATTCTCCAGGTGGACGCCTGATTTCTTCTTAAATTCTTCATCCTCATTCTCCAAGTGGACGCCTGACTTCTTCTTAAATTCTTCATCCTCATTCTCCAGGTGGACGCCTGATTTCTTCTTAAATTCTTCATCCTTATTCTCCAGGTGGACGCCTGACTTCTTTTTAAATTTTTCATCCTCATTCTCCAAATGGACGCTGATTTCTTCTTAAATTCTTCATCCTCATTCTCCAGGTGGACGCCTGATTTCTTTTTAAAATTTTTCATCCTCATTCTCCAGGTGGACGCCTGATTTCTTCTTAAATTCTTCATCCTCATTCTCCAGGTGGACGCCTGACTTCTTCTTAAATTTTTCATCCTCATTCTCCAGGTGGACGCCTAATTTCTTCTTAAATTCTTCATCCTCATTCTCCAGGTGGACGCCTGACTTCTTCTTAAATTTTTCATCCTCATTCTCCAGGTGGACGCCTGATTTCTTCTTAAATTCTTCATTCTCATTCTCCAGGTGGACGCCTGATTTCTTCTTAAATTCTTCATCCTCATTCTCCAGGTGGACGCCTGACTTCTTCTTAAATTCTTCATCCTCATTCTCCAGGTGGACGCCTGATTTCTTCTTAAATTCTTCATCCTCATTCTCCAGGTGGACGCCTGACTTCTTCTTAAATTCTTCATCCTTATTCTCCAGGTGGACGCCTGACTTCTTCTTAAATTTTTCATCCTCATTCTCCAGGTGGACGCCTGATTTCTTCTTAAATTCTTCATCGGAGCCTGACTTCTTCTTAAATTCTTCATCCTCATTCTCCAGGTGGACGCCTTACTTCTTCTTAAATTTTTCATCCTCATTCTCCAGGTGGACGCCTGATTTCTTCTTAAATTTTTCATCCTCATTCTCCAGGTGGACGCCTGATTTCTTTTTTAATTCTTCATCCTCATTCTCCAGGTGGATGCCTGATTTCTTCTTAAATTCTTCATCCTTATTCTCCAGGTGGACGCCTGATTTCTTCTTAAATTCTTTACCGGGTGTTTCCTGACACAAATGTTGTTTTTGCCCCTATTTTAAATCAAAGAAAACTTCGTTAGTTTAAAGCAGGGTGGTTAATTGGGGCATTCTTGCCGATGGTGGGGCTTCTCTTCGTCTTGTTTTATCGCCTTGGAATGGTTGAAAAGACTGTTTTGTCCTTGTAATTGATCCTTGACTATAGGATCACCAACTGTTGTTTTTACTTCAAACTCTTTTAATCATAATCATATGTCTCTCCTGACATTGCTGATCCATTTTTGATTCCACTTTTCTTCCACCCATATCTTATTTTTTATCCTATTACCTCCTGCCCATCATGGCCGTATTTCTGTCCTATGCAACCCTGAATTTTTGTAGTATACCTTGACATTCCTTCTTATTTGTTTGGAATAAAACTCATCTCAAAAGCTTTAGAAGTAAGATTATTAGTGACGAAAACATGACGATTTCAAAAATCTAGAATGAAAAGAAAAATCAAAATTTGGATGACTGTGGGAGAAAAAATAAAGGACTTATCTGATTGGAGTCACTGGCACCAATGATCATGGTATGCATTTTGGATTAATCAACCCAGTCTTTTTAACCAACCTCTTTTCAATTGTTTCATTTTGTTTTTCCCAAATTTTCCACAACCCAATTTTCTTTAAACCTTATTTGGGTTGTTGTATCTAAGAGAGTTTTCACCGGCAAACCTTCCTCATTTGTTTATTTCTTCATCCCTTTTCGCCTTATGGTGCCCACGAAGGTTTTCACCAATAAGACTCTCTCATTTTACTTTCTCTCAACTTTTGTCGTCTTATGGTGCCCATGTGGGTTTTCACCTCTAAGACTCTCTCATTTTTACTTTCTTTTCTTGTTTGGACCAGAGTGTTAGGAACCATCTTCATTTGCTTGACTCGGCATTTTTCTAAGATTGGTCGAAAGGTCTTTTTGGTATGGGGTTGGAATGGAAAGGTATCAAAATTTAAACAGTTTTGATATGGGTTTAAAATTACAACTCTTGGAATCTTTTTCTTATCTCTAATACAATTCCTGCCCCAGTTTCTTGATTGGGGTCTCTTAATGTTTCTTTTTGTGCACATTATGCATATTGTGCACCCTATGACCGAGCCGTGAGGCGCCTACGTATCCTTCTTTGAGGAATCAGGTCAAACGTAGTTCACTAAATAATAGTAATAATAGTGGTTTTTTTAATATATATTTGATTTTCATCGATTCCAAGAGAGGGTAGGAAAGAAACAAATATGGCTCAAAGGGGAAGCAAAGGGTATAGTGTTTGGATAGCAGAATAAATTGCCTTTGTCATTCCAATCTTCGAAGTAATGCTAAATACAAACATTCAAAAAGTTATGCATAATATCTCTTTACCGCGTCAGAATTGATCGCCATGTCTATGCATTTGCCTTCAATATCTGTTAAGCATAGTGCACCATTCAATAATACTCTGGTCACAATGAATGGTCCTTGCCAATTCGGGGCAAATTTGCCTTTTGCCTCAACCTGATGTGGAAGAATACGTTTCAGCACATGTTGACCCACTTCGAACTTCCGTGGACGCACTTTTTTGTTGTATGCTCTTACTATTCTTCTTTGATATAATTGACCATGACATACTGCGGCCAATCGTTTTTCATCAATCAAGTTTAACTGTTCCAGACGAGTTTTGACCCATTCATCATCATCAATCTTTGCTTCGGCGATGATCCGAAGGGAAGGAATTTCAACTTCTGCAGGAATTACTGCTTCAGTGCCATATACCAACAAATAAGGAGTTGCTCCTACTGAAGTGCGAACAGTAGTGCGATATCCCAATAACGCAAATGGTAGTTTTTCATGCCATTGTCTTGAACCTTCTACCATTTTCCGAAGTATCTTCTTTATGTTTTTGTTGGCTGCCTCGACTGCTCCATTCGCCTTAGGCCGATATGGTTTAGAGTTGCGATGTGTAATCTTAAACTGTTGACTTACTTCCCTCATTAAGTTACTGTTAAGATTAGCACCATTATCTGTGATGATCACCTTTGGGATTCCGAATCGACATATGATATTTGAGTGAACAAAATCGACCACAGCTTTCTTGGTCACTGATTTGAATGTTTTGGCCTCAACCCATTTGGTAAAATAATCAATGGCTACCAGAATGAACCTGTGCCCATTGGATACTGCCGGCTCAATTGGTCCAATCACATCCATGCCCCAGGCGACGAAGGGCCATGGTGCTGACATTGTGTGCAACTCGGATGGTGGAGAATGAATCAAATCTCCGTGTATCTGGCATTGATGACACATGCGCACAAAACTAATACAATCTCGCTCCATGGTAAGCCAATAATAACCAGCTCGGAGGATTTTCTTTGCCAACACATATCCGCTCATGTGGGGTCCGCAAACTCTCGAATGTACTTCCGACATGACAGATGTAGCTTGTCTGGCATCTATGCATCTTAATAATCCAAGGTCTGGTGTTCTTCTATACAAAACTCCTCCGCTTAAGAAGAATCCATTTTCCAATCGCCTAATGGTTCTCTTTTGATCCCCTGTGGCTTGTGCTGGATATATCCCCATCCTGATATACTCCTTGATGTCGTGGAACCACGGTTCCCCGTCAAATTCCTCTTCAACCATATTGCAATAAGCATGCTGATCGTGGACTTGAATATGTAATGGATCTACATAAGCTTTGTTTGGATGGTGCAACATTGATGCCAGGGTAGCCAATGCATCGACAACCTCATTATGGATCCTTGGAATATGTCGGAACTCCACTGATTGAAACCGCTGACAAAGATCATGTAGACATTGTCGGTATGGTATGAGCTTCAAGTCTCGGGTTTCCCATTCTCCTTGAATTTGATGTACCAGAAGATCCGAATCTCCCATGACTAAGATTTCCTGGATACCCATGTCTGTGGCTAGCCTTAACCCCAAAATACAAGCTTCATATTCAGCCATATTATTGGTGCAATAAAATCGTAGTTGAGCCATAACAGGATAGTGATGCCCTGTTTCAGAAATGATTACAGCTCCTATCCCGACTCCTTTCATGTTAGCGGTCCCATCAAAGAAAAGTTTCCAGCCAGGTTTTTCAATTTGCTTCATCTCATCGATATGCATTATTTCTTCATCAGGAAAATAGGTTTTCAATGGCTCGTACTCCTCGTCGACCGGGTTTTCAGCTAAATGATCGGCCAGTGCTTGGGCTTTCATTGCAGTCCGAGTCACATAGATGATGTCAAATTCTGTGAGCAATATCTGCCACTTTGCAAGTCTTCCCGTTGGCATAGGCTTTTGAAAAATATATTTCAACGGATCCAGACGCGAAATGAGGTAAGTAGTGTAGGACGACAAATAGTGTTTCAATTTTTGAGCTACCCAAGTCAGGGCGCAACATGTCTTCTCTAGATGAGTACACTTAATCTCATAAGCTGTGAATTTCTTGCTAAGGTAGTAGATGGCCTGTTCTTTTCTGCCGGTGAGGTCATGTTGCCCCAATACACAACCAAATGAATTTTCCAAAACCGTTAAGTAAAGAATCAGAGGTCTTCCTGGCTCTGGCGGGACCAACACGGGTGGGTTTGACAGGTATCCTTTTATCTTATCAAACGCCTCCTGACACTCATCGGTACATTTGACCGCAGCATTTTTTTTCAACAATTTGAAAATAGGCTCACAGGTTGTCGTAAGCTGAGCAATAAACCTACTGATGTAATTCAGCCTTCCCAACAAACTCATTACTTCAGTTTTGTTCCTTGGAGGTGGCAATTCTTGGATGGCTTTGATTTTTGATGGGTCTATCTCGATGCCTCGCCGACTGACTATGAATCCCAGTAACTTTCCAGATGGAACTCCAAATGCGCATTTGGCAAGGTTAAGCTTGAGGTTGTACCTGCGAAGTCTTAAGAAGAATTTCCTCAAATCCCCAACGTGGTCGGCCTGATGCTTTGATTTTATGATCACATCGTCCACGTATACCTCAATCTCCTTGTGTATCATATCATGAAACACTGTGGTCATTGCTCTCATGTAGGTTGCTCCGGCGTTCTTCAAACCGAATGGCATTACCCGGTAGCAATAAGTTCCCCATGGTGTGATGAATGCCGTCTTTTCTGCATCCTCTTCATCCATTAGAATTTGATGATACCCGGCATAACAATCCACGAAAGATCCTATATCATGCTTGGCACAATTATCGATAAAAAAATGGATATTGGGTAATGGGAAATTATCCTTCGGACTTGCTTTGTTGAGATTGCGGTAGTCGACGCATACTCTAATTTTGCCGTCTTTCTTTGGCACAGGAACGATATTAGCTAACCAAACAGGATATCGAGTGACTCGAATGACCTTTGCTTTCAATTGTTTGGTGATTTCTTCCTTAATTCTCACACTCATATCAGGCTTGAATTTTCTCAGCCTCTGCTTGACAGGAGGCACCGTTGGATCGGTGGGCAATTTGTGAACCACTAAATTAGTGCTCAGGCCACGCATGTCGTCATATGACCATACAAAAACATCTTTGAATTCTATGAGTGCTTTAATTAACTCTTCTCGGATCCTTGGTTCGAGATGGACACTTATTTTAGTTTCTGGGACATTACTCGTGTCCCCTATATTGATGTCCTCGGTATCACTCAGGTTAGGTTTGGTTTTTTCCTCAAAGTGAATTAACTCTTTTTTAATCTCTTCAAAAACCTCATCTTCATCATATTCTGATTCATAATCACAATATATTTCTTGAATTATTATTTCGGAACCAGATTGATTTTTAAGACTGGGCTAAGGATTCCTCATGCATGCCATATCACTAGAGCCAGCGTAAAAAGAACTGTACAGAAAAAGAAGAATGGGAAAAAGAAAACTATCAGGAATGATAATGAAAAAGGAAACTGTATTTTATTGGATGATAAAAGATAACAAGGTTTGCACACTTCAAACAAACTGTAAGATAAGCATTGGGATTACAACCCTGAGGTAACCCAAACAAACTGAAAGAAAATCAAAATAAACTACCAAGACTCCTTTCGAATGGGGAGAGGAGTGGCTTTCCAATTATTAAGCTTTGTTTCTGGCCCAACGAATTGAACTTCTGCGTTGCTACAACCTTCCCCGCTTTCCACCATATTCACATCGTCAAACAATTTCTCGAATCTTTCAATTAATTCCTCCTCAGGCTTTACCAAGGATTCAGGAATTGTTGTTATCGGGCGATTTTTAGCACCGATCTTGACAAAAGACTTTGATAGATGTGGGACTGGTTTTGGAAGAACCCATGCCTTTTGTTTCAACTTTCTGGCCTTTCTCACGTCGGTGACAGTGGGTATGAATCCCAAACCAAATGTTCCCCAGTTCTCGGGGAGAGATACTGGTTGTATAATTCCTTGCAAAGATGAGCCCAGACCTTTGCCGGGTATAAAACCATTTTTTAACATTTCATAGGCTACCATGACTGATGCAGAGGTTATCTTTGGATTCGGAAGGTACTTCCCTCTGGAATTTTCTCTACCGACACTGTATCGGACACTTGGTATACCCATGGTCCCTGGTCATTTTCTATTCCCTCGACCGGTACAATGGCACTGCTGTGAGCATTTAAACTTTCTTCCCCATGCACAACTATTTCTTGATGATCCCATTCAAACTTGACCGCCTGGTGTAGTGTTGACGGGACTGCTTTAGCAGCATGGATCCATGGTCGACCCAACAACAAGTTATAATAAACAGTTATGTCCAGTACTTGAAACTCCATTGTGAATTCAACTGGCCCTATTGTCAATTCCAACACTATGTCTCCACATGAATCTCTGCTTCCACCGTCAAACCCCCGTACGCAAATACTATTCTTTTGGATCCTCTCCTCTTTGATTCTCAATTTGCTTAGAGTGGAGAGAGGGCAAATGTTTTCACTTGACCCGTTGTCAACCAATACCCGGGTTACTACGGAGTTTTCACATTTCACGGTGAGGTAAAGAGCTCTGTTGTGCTCAGTCCCTTCCACAGGCAATTCATCATCAGAAAATGTAATTCTGTTCGCCTCAAAGATTCTGTTGGCTATTCTTCCCAAATGATTTACAGAGATTTTATCAGGAACGTGAGCCTCATTCAAGATTTTCATCAAAGCCAGACGGTGCTCCTCTGAATGGATCAGTAATGACAATAATGAAATTTGAGCGGGTGTCTTCTTCAATTGATCCACAACAGAATAGTCATGGAGTTTCATTTTTCTTAAAAACTCTTCCGCTTCTTCTTCCGTCACAGCTCTCTTTATTGGTGTTGGATTATTTTTAGTTTTTCTTAACTCTTCGGGAGTAAAACATCTTCCCGAACGAGTCAAGCCTTGCACCTCACAGACTTCTTCCTTGACTTCTTTTCCTTTGTACATTACAGTCACTCGTTCATAGTTCCATGGAATAGCTTTGTTGTTGATCACTGGTAGCTGGGTTACAGGTTTGATAATAACCCGATCTATACGGGCTCCTTCCACGACTATAATGGGTTTGCTGGCAACCCCTGGTACTATCACTTTCAACCTTTCCTGCTTTGTGTCAACTTTGCTCGGAGACCCCTTTTCGACTACCATAGATGGTTCATCACCATTTCTGTTCTGCTTAGGTACCGGCTTCTCCTCTGTTAACTGCTTATCTGGCTTGGCTTCATGAGACCTGATCATCATGACAGTTTGTGATGGCTTCTTTGTCTCCCTATCAGCATGATTTCTATCATATTGGCCTCCTGATGGGCTGGAATTGGATTTCTGTTGATATTGGGAGCTTCGGGGGTTTGAACCTCGATTTTATTAGTATCAATCAGCTCTTGTATTGCATTTTTCAAATGCCAGCATTTTTCCGTATTATGGCCTGGTGTACCGGAAAAATACTCACAGCTAATGGTGTAGTCCAGATTCTTTGAGGGAGGATTGGGTAGCTTGAATTGTATTGGTCTTAGCATGTCCAGCTGTCTCAGCCTGTGGAACAGACTAGTGTAAGACTCTCCTAATGGAGTGTAGGTTTTCTTTTTCTGTTCCCTTTCTCCCCTGAATGCTGGCCTAGGCCTGAAACCTGGTCCGGGATAGGCTCGTGGGTAAGTACCTGGTATGGCAGGAGCGCGCCAATTAGTGTGAACAAGTGGCTGATTGTATGCTTGTGCGTGGTTAATGGAAAAATGAGACTCCGAAGGGTGATAGTAGTGTTGGGATGAATTGTGGTGGTAAGTTGACTGGCGAGGTCGTTGTTGATTATAGTAAGGCGGTGAACCTCTGGGTCCCAACCAAATTCCTGAATCAACTACCGCTGCTTCCTCTCTCTTCTTTCTTCGGATTCCTCCTACCCCGCCTTGAATGGCTTGAGTAGTTGCCTTAATTGCTGAATAGCTCATAATTTTATTTGTCTTGAGGCCTTCTTCCACCATACCTCCCATCTTCACTACTTCGTTGAATGATTTCCCTACCGCTGAAACCAAATGGGCATAGTAAGTTGGTTCCAAGGCTTGGAGGAAGTAGTCTACCATTTCACTCTCCTTCATAGGCGGATCCACTCTTGCTGCCTGTTCTCTCCATCGAAAGCCATACTCTCTGAAACTTTCATTGTGTTTCTTCTCAAATTTTGTCAAAGATAGTCGATCTGGGATGATTTCCAGATTGTATTGGAAATGGTATGCGAATGCCTGTGCCAGGTCATCCCAGGTGTACCATCTCCCATGGTCTTGGCGTGTATACCACTCCAAAGCTGATCCACTTAAACTTTGACTGAAGTAAGCCATCAATAATTCGTCCTTTCCCCCAGCTCCTCGCATCTTGCTGCAGAAACCCCTTAAGTGGGCTACTGGGTCGCCGTGCCCATTGTATACGTCAAATTTAGGCATTTTGAAGCCAACTGGTAATTGTACATTTGGGAACAAACACAAATCCTTGTATGCTACACTGACTTGCCCACCTAACCCTCGCATGTCTCGGAATGATTGTTCTAGACTTTTGACCTTCCTGAACATCTCTTCTTGTTCAGCATTTTTGGCTGGCTTGTCACTTTCGGTTGGGAGGTCAAAACGAGGAGTAGTTGAATGGATTTCTGAGGCCTTGAAGGTGGGATCCGGGGGGTAATTTTGATTGTCCTGGGCCTGGAATATGGGCTCACTAGGAGATTTGTGGAATGTGGCCGGGGGAGGTGCTACGAAAACAGGAGTCACAGGTGGAGGAAAGTATGGAACTGGTTTCGGAGGTGGAGATTGCGGTGTTTGAGAGGTGGTGCCTCGGTAGTGTTGGTAGATGGGGAAATTTGGGGATAATTCAGTGGTAAGATTATCCTGAGTTTGGGCCATTGATGGAGCAGGGTTAGTTGGGTAAGATGGGGGTAACTGCCCTGTAGACCAGGCCTGGTACATCTCAGCCATTTTCTGCTTGAGTTTAAACATCTCTTATTTCATTTTCCCGACATTCATCTCCTCTAGCTCAATACCCGTGTCAACATCTGGGATAGACATACTTTCGGGTATTGGTCCTTTTGATCTCGTGTGATAATGATAATATGCCAGTATACTCTTTAGAGAAACTAACTGCTTGAATTCTGGAAATGAACAAACTTGTTAGTTTTGAGAGTTTAACACATATATAATTACACGTTGAGATGCAATGCTCCTAGACAAGTAACCCCTTTCTATTATGCATTTTCTTGGCTGCTTGTGTCGTCCCAGCTTTCTTGAAATTTTTATTGTTACTCACTTTTATTTTATTTATTATATTCCTTATTGTGGTCGAATCTTATAGAGATTGCCTACGTATCATGCCCCCGCATGAATCAGACCTTGCGTAGTTCAGACGTAAGACAAACACTTTTATTTATTATACAAAGATGGAACATACATTACATTTGAAAACATTTATAAGAAAATGGTTTGAAACACACATACTCAAATCAAATAAAAGATACAACTCTTAACATCTCACAATATGCCCCACTTTCCACTTTTGTTGTCAATCATTGGATTATCTGCTCAATGTGGGGCTTGACCTGGATGACCTCCCAGCGTACGATACATCCTTTCCAACTCCATTGCTAGATGACGGGCAAAAATGGGTGCATGCTCTGTAAACCTTTCATACTCCATTCCTTGGCAGTTTACATAACTTTGAGAGGTGTAGACCGCCAGGTCGTGGATTTGTGCCCTGAAATCTTGGATATATTGGTCTTGGTTCTGCAATTGCTGTTGGCGAGTGGTGGATATATCTCTGACATGGTCTTCACGATCTAGAGCTGACTCTAATAGAGCTCGGAGTCTGGCCTGCTCTAATCTTGCCTGCGCTCTTTCTCTGTCGATGTCCGCTTGTTGATGTTCTCTGTTGTATCTTCTTGCCTCTTCTAGTTGTGCACAAAGTTGGTCTTCTGATCATATCCAATGGTCTTTTTCCTTCTTAAATTGTGCCCTGTCTTCTTCGGATTGCCTATCTTGGCGTTCCTTATTAGATCTGGCTTCTTCATTTAATTGTTGGATTCTTTCTTTTGCTTTGCTCAACGCCCTTTCGTTTGTAGCAAGAATGGAATCATAATCTTGCATTCTTTCAAAAAGATTGGCGATGGTTTTTTGATCCTTCCAACTCCTTATTGGTGTTTCAGAAGCCTTTTTTATTTTTTGGAATCGAGCATGAAGATTTTCATTCTCACAAGCTAGACTCTTCTTCTCGCCTTCAGCTTCTTGTGCTTGCAAATCTTTCTCCAGACTGAGGCTCCTCAGATTTTCCTTTAGGGCATTGATAGTTGCTTTGTACCCTTTTTCCTTTTCTCCCCAGATCAACCGCTCTTGGATTTTATCATTAAAGCTTTGAATATGGGGTCTTTTTGTTGGCCTTCTTAGCTCAAGTTCTGGTACATCATCCACGCGAGACCGTTTCTCAAACCACCTTGCATATCCAGGATTTATCTCAACCTTTGTAGTGTCTGGGACTTGAGTATCACTTTTCAAGTATCGACATCCATTCCACATCTGCTGAATTAGAGCCTCGGGAATAGTGCCTTCCGGGTGTAATTCGATTACTTGCATACTCAAATCTTCATCATCAGGAACTACTTGGTATCTCCCTAGTTGTCTTAGGACTCTTAGTGGCGCATATGGCTGGATGCTTCTCAATCCCAATAGTAGCAAATAACTATTTGAGGTTGACATGTGTATCACTTCCCTCATCGGGAGCCATCCCAAAGTCCACTCAATTTGATTTGCCGTTAAAGCCCTTAGATGAGATACACATGCTTCTATCCCTTCTGGGGACTTATAATCATTTGTTCTTTCCTCATAACTCTCGATGCAATTATCATTGCTTGGCCCATACTGTATGATCTTGGGCTGTTGTTGGAGATGTTCAATCACCCACATTTGCAACAAAATTTTGCATCCTTCGAAGACTTTTGCTCCTGATTTACATAAAGTCAACGCCCGATAAATGTATGAGAGAATGATTGGGACAAGGGTGTGATTTTCCTTGGTGGTGAGGATTTGCACAACTTTTGCGGTGCGAATATCAATTGTTCGCTCTTTGTTTGGGAAGACCATGATTCCTAGAAAAGCCACCATGAAGGCAAAGCGGCGGTGAATCTGCCAAGTGTCTTTGTTTTGCTTGTTAGTAAGGTCTTTCTCATGAATTTCGAAACCATCTGACTTTTCGAACCTTGAATATAAGAAGTTGAAAGAACAACATCCGTTGATGACATTGCTTTTCCTGATTTGATTACTGATGTTCAGAAGACCGAAGAATCGATGTACCGAGGGAGCCTTTGTGAATATCAGGCTTTGATTTCTTAGACTTCCGTCAAAACCAGCATATCCAGCTATCTCCTCTAATGTAGGAGTAAGCTCGAAATCAGAGAAACGAAAGACATTGTGAACAGGGTCCCAAAAAGTTACTAACGCCGCAATCAGATCATCACGGGGTTTAACTTTCATAATATCCGTGAGATTTCCCAAATGCTTGACAACCCATTTTTGACCATCTTCGCCTAATTCATACCACCACATTTGAAGCTAAAATAGAAACTCTTGTGTATTCGTGGATGGGGGGTTTTGTGTGGTGCTCATTTTGTATCTGAAATTTAATTTTAATAAAGTCAAGACTCATTTTGAAAATATACACAAAAAAAAAATCATTTTCAATTTTTTATTTATTAAACACCTTTATTTCAAGATTTAAAACTAATTTTTTGGGAATTTCTTAAAACAACCCATTTTATTCCTCGGTTCTCACAATGATTTCAATTAAGCTGGTCAACAAGCATATTCGAGGCAAATGAATGCACATATAGCAAGTAGGATGCATCAGGATGGTCTTTTTATTTTGGGTTCACCTGTCCTAGACAGACCCAACCCCTGTGTTGAGTCTCCAAGGCCAAATGTACATGATGCAAATAGACGTTCCTACTAGGGATCCAGTACATGGCTGAGTTATTCTAGGTGAAAAACCTGAGGCATATTGTTCTAAACCTGGCTCACCCAAACGGACAGTTTGAGCCGAAGTGGGGGCAACGTACCGGGAGCACGAAAGTCTACCCGGCCTAGTTACTTGTCCCAACTTCGTCTTATTTGGTATGACTTTAACAGAAAGGTGGGCCACGCGCACGTGTGCACCATAAATTTAGAAGACTCAGAAAGAAGGGGGTTTCGTAGCAATTGTATATATTCATAATTCAAATAATATTAAAGCGGTAAAAGTGTCATTTAGCTCATTGGGCATATATCATGTAAAAAAAATCAGATAATAAATAAAGCCAAATACAACAGTTATTTAAAGCTCGAATTCTGTAAACCCTGAACCAGAGATTCTGGGTTCGTCCCCAGCAGAGTCGCCAGAGCTGTCACACCTCCTTTTTCCGCCCCCGCGAGGGTGCGTGAGGGTTTTCTCCAATTAAAGGACAGTCGAAACGGGATTTGTTTATTTGTTTCAGAGTCGCCACCTGGGAATTTTAAGGCGTCCCAAGTCAACAGTTTTAATCCCTGAATCGAGGAGAATATGACTCTGTTTGTTATTCTGCGAACCAGAAATCCTGAGTAAGGAATTCTGTTAATCCGGAAGAAGGTGTTAGGCATTTCCGAATTCCGTGGTTCTAGCATGGTCGCTTAACTGTTTTTATTATTGGCTTAATTATCTTGATTTTTACTAAATACGTTTTTATTGCATGATTTTACTACCGCTTTTTACTTATTGTTTACAATTATATGGACGAACGTGTACGTATATTCGTATTATATACCTTTTATAATTACAGAGAATCGTGCCACGCATACGTGTACACAAAAGGTTGATAATATTTTTTTTTATATTTTTATTATATAAAAAAATAATCATACGTTCGAAGTTAGAAATAAAATTAAGAACACCGTCGCCCTTGTATGATTAAACAGTGAACTGCACATCTCGGGTTATATGAAATTATTTTAACATCCTTGGAGAAATTCCTTTTATTAAATATTCGCTCGAAGTTGCGCGAACGCATAATCCGAATTTGCTTTTAAAAATATAATCAGGTTACGCGAACGCATCCCTAATCGCGCAAAATATTTGTAATGGTATTATGGATTTTCCACAAATTGTTTATTATATTCATACATTTTTATGTGAAAATCATGAGAAATTCCCATTTTTGAGATACCCTTAAATTCTTTGAAAAGAATTCACAATTTATTAAATGTTGATCGCGGATTATATTTTCGCGTATTAATTACATTCCTCCAAGATATTCAAATTTAAAGATAAGAATAAACATATGATTAACACTATTTTTTAGTAAGTACAACATATGTATACTAAAAATGTGAATAGCGTATGAAACTTAAAAAATCAATTCTTGAAAGGAAATGATATTTTCGAAGAATTCTCATTATTCTTTTTGCAACGAATGCTATTTTTGCACTCTTAAAATTGTTACACGTTATAACTCTAATCTACTTCTATATCGCTTGTTCTTAATCCGATATGCATGATTATTTTAGTTAATTCTGCTTATGATTGAGTTTGGGATATACATAATCGAAACGATTTCTATTCTCAACCTATGCGAACTATTGGAAAACGCTAACTTTCGCATTGTAAAATTCCTAGGCCCTTTGTTATTAAGAAAGAGAACAAATCTACCTGTTGACTTAATAAAATGATATTGCATACAACATTATTCGCCATATTTTGACCTTGTGAACATAGCCGGATTTTACTAATGCAACTTTCAACTATTGATTGTAAACATAACCATTGTTATGCCATAATATAACAAAATGCAACCAACATCACCTAGCTTTAAACAACAACTAACTAACTAACAAAATAAACCAATAATGTATTTTTTCCTTGATATTTCCATATTATGCTGTACCTAACTAATAATACCATAAAGTTTAAATAATGGCCATCTTTCTGCCATGTTCCCTATTTTGACAATTCAACTACACTAATGAGATTTCAAAATGGATAACACTTATTACAAAACTTTTATACGAATTTCAAAATAAGACAATTAACTTATAGTCATCGTGTCGAACTCACTACTAGTTAATCAATATGAAACAAAGCTGAAATTTAAACTAACAAACTTAAATGAATAGAAAACAGAAATACAATTCGAGCTTCATTTATTTGTCACGTTGAAGCTTTTCATGACAGGAGTTTACAGATATGTACCTGGAAACGAGGGAAGAAGAAGTGAATTTCAGCAGTAATGGCAGCAACAAAATAGGCAGAAAATGCCAAATAACGCAGCTGATTTTGAGCACAATCAACGAGTCCCGTGAAACCAGACCAATAGTAACAGAGATTTGAGAAAAAATTTCAGATTTAAACCACACAATATCAATAAACAAACACGGACAGATTCCAGGAAAAATATGTTTCGGGTTTTTCTTTCCTTTTTCTATATCTGTTTCAGATTGTGTGTGTGTGTGTGTGTGTTCTCATTCTTCTGTTTCTTTTTGTTTTCTTCTTTCTTTTCAGATTGTTGTTTCTGATTAGTATGCGTTTCTTTTCTTAATTTCTATCTTTTCCCTCTGTGTATCTCTCTGTGTATATGTATCTCTGTGTGTATTCCCTAATGCCTTAAAAGTCAGATCCATTCTTCTAATGTCTGTCCCTGTATTTATACAGGTCTGCCCCCTCTCTTAAGTGCTGCCTGGACCCCTTCTTTCTTTTAAAATCAGAAAATCATATCCAAAATCTGCTTTTAAAAACTTTAAATCCCATTAAGTGACCCTTTTCCTGATTTCCAGCATTCCATTACCTTTTGTTTCCCATTATCCCATTAAATTAAAAGCCATTAACATTCCACTTTCAGCCCACTATTATTATCATATTACCCTCACTATTTTATCCCAGAAATACCCCAGAAATCCTACTGTAATTACTGTTATTACTGCCTTTAAACTAAAATTCAGAATCTGATACAAAACAGATTTTAAAATCTGTCCAGGCTTAATTATCCTTCTGATTTAAACAGCTAGAACCAATCCTAATCAACTTCCTAACACAGTTGTATCTACCCAACCCCTGTAAACTTGAATTCAAACCCAACATCACAACAACATTATACAGAATTCAACATAACAAGTTAAACTGAACTTCAACATTGAACTAAGATCAAACAAACAAAGGAGCATTGTCAATATACTGACAATGCCCTGAAACTCAATGTTTAGAAATCAACATACACACATCATTGACAAACTTTCTGACTTATTAAACGAGAATAAATTAATTGGGAAGAACTAATTAACTGATTTCAATGATAATAATCAATTCCAAAGAGATAAACAGGGTATTACAAACAGCATTAATGGCAATAAGAATTTACAAAACAACTAATCGACGAACTTAATCGAGTCGATTACACATATTATAAACAATCATAAACAACAGAAACAATAGTATAATTCTGATCAAATAGACGGGTATGAGATAGAATTATGGAATCAACTAAACAAATATGAAAAAATTACACAGGTTATTAAAATAAACAACTATACATACGTAGGAAACAAAAGAAATAGGAAAATACCTCTGAATCTTCAATTTCATACGGACTCAAACTCAACTTGGATTCGGACTTTTGAAATCAAACAGACCTTAGTCGAAGTATTTTTCAACTGAAAATACTTCGACTAAGGTCGATTAAACCTCAATCCCTCGCTTGAATTGAAAAAATTCCAAGATTGGAAATTTTTTAGGGTTTCAGATTCGAGGATCTTAAATTTGAACACTTCTGGGCAGATTCGAAGGGAACCAAAGATGACACAAGGGTGAGGGAAGCCTAGGGGTCATTTGGTGTTAATTTGGAAGGAATCTGGGTGAGTTCATATTTGATTCGAACCTTTAAAAGAAGATTCGAAGAGTTCTGAGGGGATTCGAACCAAACCAACACTAGATCCATAGCTAGGGTAGTTAGGGGAAGCTACGGTGTGAATTTGGAGACCATCGGAGAGGGTTGAGTTTTCATACCAACCTTCGATTTAAGATTCGAAGAGTTGGGGTCTGATTCGAAGGAAACTAAGGCTAGATCCGTGAAGAAGAGGTTGTGAGGAGTCTGGGGTGTTAAGGTGGTGACCGGCGGCGTTGTTGCCGTCGGGTTTCAGGCGGTGGGGAATGAGGGCGGCTAGGGTTAGGGGTATGTTTTTGGAGACGATGATGAATAGTGGAGAGGGGGGGTGTTTAGTTAGGGGGCCGGGGTAAGGATTTGGGGTTTATATAGGGGGAAGGTGGATTGATCTTGACCGTTGGATCAAACAGAATAGATGGCTAGGATCAGTTCATTTAGCCAAACGATGTCGTTTGGTTTAATGCTGGGGTCGGGCTGAATCGGGGCAGTGGGTCGGGTAAGGGTTACGGGTAAGGGATGTGGGATCTCAGCCGTTGGATGGATTTAATCCAACGGCCCTTGATGAAGGACGACCAAACGTTGTCGTTTTGGTTCGTTTGAATTGGACCGGACATGGGAGTGTTGGGATTGGGCTGTGGAGTGTTAAATTGTTTGGGCCTGATTTTTGTTTAGGATTTTTGGCCCAGATCCGTTTTGCCCATTTAATTTCCACTTCTTTTTAATTTCCAATTTAATTATTAAAATCCTAATTAAAATTATAAAAACAAGAATTAACTTTACAAGACATTAGTCAACCTTTAACAATTATTAACACATAGACAAAAATATTATTCACATAGTGAAACATTAAAATTAGAACAAATGCATATTTTTGTAATTTTATTTTAATTAACTCAATTATTAAATGCATAATTAAATCCTAGATATGCATGAAACATGTATTTTTATTTTAATTTTGTTTAATTATAACAAAGCAAACATTTACGGACAAAACACAAACAATTAATAAACGCAACACAATTTCTAAAATTGCACACTAAAAGAAATTAATTTTATTTTTGATTTATTTTGGAGTAGTTTTCGTGAGGCAAAATTCACGTGCTCACAATTAGTTTTAAAATCTGACCCCAAAACGAGGTCTAAATCCGAATTAATCAAAAAGCCCTAACTCTACCCAAATTCCTAATTTCTACCATAAAAACCCTAGATTTTTGGTTGAAGATTGATGAAATGCAATGGGAAATCGAAAGAAAAAAATTTATAATCATATACCAATGCTTTGGGGAAGAACTTATTCTTTGAAAATCGCCTCAATGCTCTCTAGTTTTGAATATATGAAGTTATGGACTCAATCCCGATTTTGCTACTGTTTTTAATTTACTAGACAGGCCTTCTTCGCATTCGCGAAGGGCCTGTCGCGTTCGTGAAGGGTCAGGCCCAGTTGCCTTCGCGTTTGCGTGGCTTTAGCTCCTCAAGCATTCGCATTCGCGGGCCAGTAGCCGCATTTGCGTAGAACAAAAATCCCTTCCCCTCTGTCCCAGCCAAAAGGCCTTCGCGTTCGCGAAGGGTAGCACCCCCAAGGCTTCACGTTCATGACCTGGTTCTCGTGTTCGTGTAGAAGGAATTGTCCTTCAGCCTGACTTACCCTTCACGTTTGTGATAGTCCTTCCGCGAATGCGAAGAACAAATCTCCAGAATACCAGAAACAGAAAACCTGCAACTTTTCTAAGTGTAACAACATCCCGAAACATGCACAATAGCTCTAAACATCATGTAGACTTACTTGTGCGATCAAATCGCCAAATTAACATCTTTAACAACAAATTTAGCATCAAATCCAAAGAAAAATCTCAAGAACACTTAAGTTTCAAATTTTACAACCGAGGGTCCTATTCACGTCATTTCAAGTCCGTTTCTTACCAAATTTTACGGGCTCAATCTAAACATCATATAAGAATGTACCGGGTTCCGGAACCAAGATATGGGCCCGGTACCATTAATTTCAAATACATTCAAATTTCCAAAAACTCTTAAAATTTCAATTAAACAATTTTCTTCGAAAAGTCATTTCTCGGGCTTGGGACCTCAGAATTAAATTCCGGGCATACGCTCAAGTCCCATATTTTCCTACGAACCCTCGGGACCGTCAAATAACGGGTCCGGGACCGTTTACCCAAAATATTGACCGAAGTCAACTTAAATTTATTTTGAAAGCAAAATTTATCATTTTCCACAAATTTCCACATAATGGCTTTCCGGATACATGCCCGGACTGCGCACGTAAATCGAGGTGAGACAAAAAGGAGATTTTAAGGCCTCGGAACATAGAATTTATTTCTAAAACAAGTAATGACCTTTTGGGTCATCACATTCTCCACCTCGAAACTCTAGGTTCGGACCAAAACCTGATCACCCATTCACCCACGAGCCCAAATATGTAATTAGTTTCGAAATCCGACCCCAAAACGAGGTCTAAATCCCAATTAATTAAAAAGCCCTAACTCTATCCAAATTCCTAATTTCTACCATAAAAACCCTAGATTTTTGGATGAGTATTGATGAAATGCAATGGGAAATCAAAAGAAAAAGGATTAGAATCATATACCAATGCTTTGGGGAAGAACTTATTCTTTGAAATCGCCTTAATGCTCTCTAGTTTTGAAAATATAAAGTTATGGACTCAATCCCGATTTTGATACTGTTTTTAATTCACTGGACAAACCTTCTTCGCGTTCGCGAAGGGTCAGGCCCAGTTGCCTTCGCGTTCACGTTTAGTGACTCGCGTTCGCGGAGCTTTAGCTACTCAAGCCTTCGCATTCGCGGGCCAGTGGCCGCGTTCGCGTTGAACAAAAATCCCTTCCCCTCTGTCCCAGCCAAAAGGCCTTCTCATTCGCGTTAGCAGGTCCGCGTTCGCGAAGGGTAGCACCCCCAAAGCTTTGCGTTCGTGACCTGGTTTTTGCGTTCGCGTGGAAGGAATTGTACTTCAGCCTGACTTACCCTTGCGTTCGCAAAAGTCCTTCCTCGAACACGAAGAACAAAACTCCAGAATACCAGAAACCGAAAACCTGCAAATTTTCTAAGTGTAACAACATCCCGAAACCTATACGAAACTGACCCGAGCCCTCGGGAATCCAAACCAAACATGCATACTATCTCAAAAACATCATATGGACTTACTCGTGCGATCAAATCGCCAAATTAATATCTTTAACAACGAATTTAGCATCAAAATCAAAGAAAAATCTCAAGAACACTTAAGTTTCAAATTTCACAACCGAGGGTCCGATTCACGTCATTTCAAGTCCGTTTCTTACCAAATTTTACGGGCTCAATCAAAACACCATATAAGACCTGTACCGGGCTCTGGAACCAAGACACGGGCCCGATACCATCAATTTCAAATACATTCAAATTTCCAAAAACTCTTAAAATTTCAGTTAAACAATTTTCTTTGAAAATTCATTTCTCGGGCTTGGGACATCGGAATTCAATTCCGGGCATACGCCCAAGTCCCATTTGTTCCTACGGACCCTCCGAGACCGTCAAATCACGGGCCCGGGTTCGTTTACCCAAAATATTGACCGAAGTCAACTGAAATTTATTTTAAAAGTAAAATTTATCATTTTTCACAGATTTTCACATAATGGCTTTCCAGATACACGCTCGGGCTGCGCACGCAAATTGAGCTGAGACAAAAGGGAGGTTTTAAGGCCTCAAAACATAGAATTTATTTCTAAAACACAAAAAGTTAGCCAAAACAAGGTAAAAATACCATAATCTGTTTCTTATTTTCCTTTTTCGGAGAATTACTACAACTATGAAGGGTCCGACAAAAAAAAAACTAAAAATGGTAGTGGTTAAAATCGATGGACTGAAAATGTATGCATATTGAGAAGCTAAGGATTATATGTGACAATAACTTAGTACCCCTTGCTCTTGCTTGGTTAATTTAGTTATTTACTATATTGTTCTGTATAGTCTCTCTGAATTTTTAACTGTCAAGAGTCTTTGTCCAGTAGGGTTGATTTAATTGAATGATTGATGCATTATTGGATAAGCTGTACTAATAAAATTCAGTGCAATAGACAAGTTGCACCTGGTGTTAGAAACATTCTGAAGAAAATAGTAGCAACATACATTTTTCATTTCAGTCGAAATGAACTGATTGTTCATATCTAGCTAGTCCTATGACATTATTGTCGACTGGACCAATGTCCAAAGGATTACTACAACTGTTAATGAACTGGAGGTTTTTAAGAATTGGACCACAAATCCTCAACGTCTGCAGTTTTTTATAGGTGAAATAATCAGTGCACTGTCCCTCCATTTTTATTTTAGGCACTTTCATTTCATGAGTAAATTTCTTTCTCCATCCCAGCATGTGAGCTGACTCATGCAAGGACCACGATATTGCAGTACTAGCATTTTTAAACACAGTCAGCACCTAGGGCGGCATCTACTTTTTGTTTCTCTAACCTGTGTTGTTATTTTTTTAAGCCATATATATATAAGTTATTTAATTTCGAGATAAGATAGTCTTTAAGCAAATTGAAGGAAAATCTTGAGCAGTAATATAAGAGAACATAGGTCTATGTTGACTACTTAATATAGAATTATGTTCATTAGTTGGTCATATATATTAGGTCTATATTGACTAGTTAATATAGTATTATAGTATTCATTGGTTGGTAATACGCTGGTAACCCATGTGGGTTCTGAATGTCTTGATTGAGTCATATGTTATCTAGGGTTTAGCATTCTTGACCAAAAAATATTAAGTTTTTTGTTAAACTAATTAATAAGAAAAATAGAGGATAAATCCCAGCCAAAGACAATTAACTCTAGATCAAAGCGCATTGAATAGGAGAATAAAATATAACCAAGCTCATGAACTTTAAGGCTTATAAAAGATATCGAATATAAATGACATGCTTATATTCTTGGCGTACTGTTTAGTAATGTAAGAATAAAGAAGGAAAAGAAGGAATGCCACTAACAGCTGCGGGATCTATCTTTGTTTATTCAAGAAAGATGAATACGAAGATTGGCCGCCTAGATATGAAACTTCTCTTGTTTTTCTCCTGTAGCATTTTCTGATTTTTCTGCCTTTTTTTCTTGAAGGAGAGAAACCCCCTTCTCTTGTTATCTTTCCTCTATATATATAGTAAGCATTCCCTTTTATCCAACGGTTCTTAACCAGAATACCTTAATATGTTGATTGTACCTTAGGTCGTTCCCCTTAAATGTCACGACATATGCTTTCACCGTACAAGCTTTCTGGTAGTTCAATCTCGGCAGTGGCCGAGATACTCGTTGATACGATGTCTCATTAATACGACCATGGCTTAGTCGACCCCTCACTATTCCTTTTAATGCCGATCCAAGTGTGGTCAGATTTTGACCATACAGTTAGTCCCTACTCCTATTGATGTCGCTTATTGGCGAGCTCGATGGGCGGACTCTGTTGATTCGAGAAGGAGAGATTTGGACATTTTGCGTGAGAGATTGATCGCAGAAAACTCAACCTCACACAACGGTAGGAAGAGCAGGCGCTAAGACTTTTACCCGAATAGTGGTATCAGGGTCAATTTCCACAGGGAGTTTGGAATGGAGTTGCGTATTTGTTCAGACTAGGAATGCGTGCTTGCTCCTAATTCTACTTCTAAAAGTTTTTGGGGTTTTTGTTTAATAACTACTATTATCAACTCCAAATTTATGCTAATTTATGTTGAAGGGATATGTTCTAAGTTGTGATTAATATAGAGAAAGGCACTAGGGTCGTGGCATCACCTAGGTGGTTAACTAACGGGTAGAAACTACTAATAATAGATTGACATATTTGGGATCAATGTTATAACCGTTGCACAATTGTACCCACTCTCACACCTCTCGGTAGGGAGAGGGAATTTGCCCAATTGACTCTCTCGAGACCAATTGGGTAGGCCAATTAGACCAAGCAACTGGGGTTCAAGTAGGGTGATTACTCTCTCGAGGTTTAACCCGTTAATTGGGACTACCATTTCTCATGGGTCCACCCCAATTCCTTGTTGGGTCAATTTTGGGGTCATAGACTCTCTTTCTCAAGAAGAGTCAAGACCCACTAAGCTAGAATCAATGTTTGCAACCATCAATCCTTAATTAAACCATAAAATTAACCCAAATAACAAACACCCAATATCAATCTATCATTAAGAAGCAACACCCATTAATTACCCACACTAGGGTTGAGCCACAACCCTAGCTAATGGGTTTAGCTAGACATAATTAAAGAAGAAACTGAATAAATAGAAGATGAAGCAACCATATTAATTAATTACTAACGTCAAACTATAATAATCTATGATGAAACCAAGATATAAATGCCCAAAATAGGCCAAAACATAAGTCTCGCGAGTGCAGCAGCTATCAGATGTACCAAACTTGACCTAAAAATGGTAAAATGTTCTATTTATAGTGGGCAGGAAAAACTGGACAAAAATGCTCCTGCGGGGTTTGTGCAGACCGCACAAAGTTGGCACGCGGCTGCACTGAGTTGCTTGTCTTCCTAATCTTTCTCTCTGAAGATGGTGATGCGGACCGCACAAAGTTGAAATGCGGCCGCATGAAGACTGGCGCGGACCACACAAAGTTGTTGTGCGGCCGCATGAATAGTTTTGGCAGCTTCTCTGAACATCTTAGACGTGGACCACGTGACCATAGAGTGCGGCCGCATGGAGAGAGACGCGGGCCGCATGAAGTGGGACGCGGCCGCGCGGTTTGCTTCTGGAATATGACACTCTCTGAACTTTTTGGACGCGACCGCATAGGAAGATTGTGTGGCCGCATAAGTGAGACGCGGGCCGCATGAAGTGGGACGCGGCCGCGTGGTTTGCTTTTGGAATATGACACTCTCTGAACTTCTTGGACGCGACCACATAGCAAGATTGTGCGGCCGCATGAGTGAGACACGGGCCGCATGAAGTGGGACGCGGCCGCATGATGTTTGACTTGTAGTTTCACAGTCTCTGAACTCCTAGGGTGCTGCCGCATGACATGATGGTGCGATCCGCACCCAGTTCTGAATGTCCTTACTTTACTGATCTTTGGTACTTGAGCAAGTTTCACTCCGGTTTGAGCCGATCTTTGACGATTTGTCATTTTATAGCTCAAACCTGCAATCAAGCGCAATCTGTAAGCATTTTGGGACTATTTTGTAGCAAATTACACTCAAAGCGCAAGCAAGTATGGGTATAAAACATGTTAAAATCCTACTTATCAACTCCCCCAAACTTAAACCTTTGCTTGTCCTAAAGCAAACAAAATAAGACCCACCCCTCAAAGGCAACATCCAAGCAATTCCAGCTTATCCTAAAGTAACCTCAACAAGCATCAATTTGGGACTAACAATTGCCCTTAATGCGAATACATCATTAACACATTTAAACTTTGAAAACTTGTGGATCAAGTGTGACACAAGAGCATCAAGAGTTGACATATTTCATCAAAGAACTTTTCTCAATTACTTTGGTCATTGTGGAACCCAAACTCACACATCCTCAACTCTCCCTAAGTGAACCTCACCTTTTAAAATATTGACACACAAACCGAGGTTGATGGATTTTCACTCATCTCTCTCAAGGAAGAGGCCACAAGTCCGGCTCTAAGTACCATATGCTTGCCCCTTATGTAAATATCCACTAATGTAGGTTCCCTTCAACTCAAAATCATGTAGGGCTTTTGTGGAGTCATTGTGAAGGCTTTTGGGTAAGGGCAGGACATATTTTTGTTCAAGTGGGTTCAATCTTCCCTTAAGCACTTCTTTTGATTCATTTTGGCACACTTTCTTGACTCATTTGCGTATTCACTTCTTTTTCAAGGTGTTAGAGAGACACATTGTCACCCTTTCTTATGCAATTCAACACATTTCTCCCTTTTCTACTTTTTATTTTCACACCCTTTTTCACTTTTGTTTTCTTTGAATCCCCTTTCTGACCTTATTCAATTCGACCTTTATTTTTGTCTTATCTTTTCTTTCTTTTTCATTACCTTTCTCTTCCTTTGCTTTTATACCTATTACCACATTGTTTCCTTTCTTGTCTCCCCCCAAAACTTAAAAAATTGCCATCTACTCAAGGGAAGATTTGGGTGCCAAGAGAGGGTATCATTAAGAACGGTTATAGGCTTGTAGCTTTGGTTCTTGAAAGAAGAAGGTTCAAGGCTCAAAAGGGTTAACTAGGGATCATTTCATTGGTAGGTCATGGAATTGTTCAATCTTAGCATTTTGGATCAAGGAGAGCCTACAATCACTTCTCAAGCCAAATTTCACCTTGGATTTCGCCTCAACAAACATTCGGGGCAAGTTCTAGACCATCGGCTCGGGACTTGGACTCGCAAATCAATTTCTCACCACATACACTCAAGGATTGCTAAAGATATCGAGTCGAGGGCCCACAATGACCTTAGTTACGATTCAAGCGTACAATGGTCCAATACGACCACATGATGACTGTTTGGTCAACACAAGAGTCTCAAGGCCACGACTTTTACCATCCTGAGCACCACATTATGTCTTTGACCATGGGATCAAAGACAAATATGTTAGGCCCAAGTGAAGCTTTGCCTGAGGTACCCTTGACTGCAAAACTTGAAAATCAGAAAAAAGAAAAATAAAAAACGGATTCAAACCCTTAAGAAGGTTGTCACGCCATCTATCATTGGGAAGAGCCACCCGGTTCGCACAACACTCTACCCTTGGAAAGAACCATGGTATTAAGAAAACCAAGGGCTTATTGCAAATGCCAAATCAAAACAAAAAGGCTACGAGCCTACTATGAAGCTAAAAACGAATTTGTTTAACGAAAATAGAAAAACCGAATGAATATGTACAATGGGGGAGTAGAATATATAGCGGGGGAGGGGGGGGGGGGAATGGATATGTACATAAAGTAGAAAAGTAACTAGAATGAAAATTATATACATGCCAACTATCAACTAGCAACATAAGCTAAGAGTCTAATAAATATGTACAGTCATCCCAAATGTATCAATCATAAAAATAGTAGGGCGCACCCCCATGAATAAAAGATGGCATTGTCCCCAATGCCAACTACCAAAATAAGCATATAAACAAAGAAAGGATATAGCGTGGATCCTCAAGCCTGATTCGTCGTCATGGGCTGATCAATGGTCCCCTGATCCTCTGTACTAGCGGGAACCTCAAACTGGTTCTCGGCCTGCTGCTGCTCTGCTGCTGGGACAGGGGCTGGGTCATGGGCCGGCTGAACATCTGATGGAGCACTGGAAGTATCCTCTTGAACCTGTGCTACCTCTATCACAACACCCTCAGTGCTAGGAAGCTTCCTCTTCTTCCTTGGGTGCCTAGGCTCCTCCTCATGCTGTGGCTCCTGTACAACAACTGCTGGTGAAGGTGCTGACTCATCAAAGAACAAGTCTAAAGGCAGCTGGTCTGCCGTTAGCTTATCAACCTCAGCTCGGAGCACCTTCACCTCTTCCTTAGATGCCCGGGATTTTCTCATCTTCTTGTGTTCTCTGGGAAGCTCCTTTAGAGATTTGCCCTGTGCATCAACTGCCTTTGTCAAGACAGCCTGAGTAGCCAAAATCTCCTCCTGGTTGGCCAGGAGTGTCTTCAAGGTCTCCTCAATGGACTGAGGAATCTCAACAGTGGCTGGAGCAGACTGGGCCGCAACTGTGGTAGCCAAAGTGGACAACTTGGATGTCGAGACTGACATCCAGTTGTTCAAACTGGATAATGTCTTTGCTAACTGCTCGGTCGTGAAGGGGTTGGATTTGGAGGTGGGAACCACTGGGCCAGTTCAAGAACTAGGACCCGCAGAGGAGGATGGGATGTCCGGAATAGTAGTGGCAGCAAGAGTAGGTGGCTTAATAGAAGACTCTACCGCAACTGGCTCCTCAAACTGGCCAGTCGGGGCAGAGGTGGATGTTTTTCCCTTCTTATCTCCCTTCGGGTTGTCTGGCCCCTAAATACTAAACCATGAAAATGGGGACACCGGCCGGACTTCAACATCGAAGGGGTATTTCTTCACCTTTGCATCTTCAAAGTACATTGTGAGGGTGTTAGGGTAGGGGTAGTTTCTATCCGTATCAATGCCAATGGATATGATCACACTGTGCATAACATTCCCCATATTGATAGGGAAACCTGCCATAATGGACGCAATGAGAACCGCTCGGGCGATTGGAATGGTCTGGTCATGGGACGAAGGGTCCAACCTGTTGCATACAAAAGTTAACCATCCCCTCGCCTCAAAATTGATGTCCTTTCGCAATATTTTCTTCCCCACCTGAATCCACTCTGGAACAGTACCTGGCTGAGCTAAGAACTGTGCCACCCAAGGACGAACTTCCTCTTTCAAATCTAACTTCTCTCTGTACTGAGAGTCATCCTCGTTATTGAAACCCAAATACTCGTTCAACGCCTTTCCCGAGAACACTATCTTCTTATCCCGCACTTTGGTTTCAATTGACCCTTCTTTGGTGTGGGCCACATTGCTGTAGAACTCCTTCACCATATGTTCATTTGCATCGACCAACTCATCTTTGAAGAAATCCCACCCCACTCTAGTAATAAATTGTTCATGGACTCGGGGAAAGTAGGGTAACAAATCCCGGGTGACTACTCTTCTTTCTGGAATCACCTTCTTCTTGGGCCACACTTCCCAGAATTTATGAAAGGCCACCTCGCTGACAAATCTGTCCTGCCATACAACTGGGTTTCTAGTTCTTTCAATTCCCCCAACTCTATGTACCCCACTGTCCGGTACCTCCTCATCACTCTTGTTTTTATCTTCTGCACCCTCCCCGGATTCTGAAGCTGTGGGGGAGGTGGAGTATTTGGCACTGCCTGCTTCTGAGCCCCCAAACGACTCAGGTTGTATAACAGTTGGAGCTTTAGCTGGGCCTGCGGGGGCTTTCCCTGAATCAGTTGAGACATCCTGGGAGGGGAGGTACTCACTCCCCGACTGTTCTTCATCACTCATCACCTGCTTTCTTGTTTTTAGCTTTGGTTAGAGAGTGAGTTTCTTCAATTTTGCTTTACCTCCCCAGGAGGGGTCAGCTCCTCGTCCAGGTTGTTTAGCTCTACGCCCTCATTGTTTAACAATTTTCTACACACAAATAATTCTAAAATTGTTAGTTCAGGCAATTGCAGAGTTCAAGTACAGAACAGAAACATAGACAGAGAACAGGTGATAGCAGTGCGGACCGCACAAACAAGGCATGCGGACCGCACTGACCAAATTGGGAAATGAATACCTCTCTAATTAGGAACTATGCGGACCGCATGAACAAGGGGTGCGGCCACGTGGGGGCCAACGCGGTCCGCACAAACTGGTCATGCGGCCGCATTGTCAATACTATTAAAAACTGGTGTCCTCTGAACCTCACCCATGCAGACCGCGCAAACATGGGATGAGGCCGCGTGGGGGATGGAGCGGACCTCACAAACAAGGCGTGCCCCCGCGCTGGGAAGTATCAACCTTTAGGTTCAAGGCTTACGCGGACCGCGTAATAGAATTATGCGGCCGCGTAAAAGGCATGCGGACCGCATAATCAGGGAGTGCGGCTGCGCTAGGCTTTCATTACAGGGGCAATTAGGGTTTTACAAAAAAACTCAAGTCTTTCACGTTTTAGCATCCTACTTTGTCCCTACTCATTTACAACATGCCCATCATTTCAAAGAACAACAAGAACAATATAAAACTATCCTAATCATGAAACGATGAAGAACAAAAAAGAAAAAGGAAGAAGTTATGACTAGGGAAACATGTATAAATATTAAATTAATACTAAGTAAAGACTAATGTGAGAGATATGTTACCAGGAAAGCGAAGAAATGCTCTTGATATTAACACTAAGAAGGGTCTCTGATGTGAACAGTAACTTTTAGGGGTCAGGGGTCAATTTTTGCGAAAAGTTCTAATGAAGACCCTAATGGCCTATTTGTAAGAAACACCGCGGGGCCCAGCACTTATCGTCTAGTGCGGCCGCGTGAACACGACCGCAGGCCGCACTGGGACTTTACCATTTACCTGGTGCTGAAATGAAGGCACGCGGACCGCATGAGACGGGCTGCGGCCGCATGAGAACCACGCGGGCCGCTCAAAGTGGTACGCGGCCTCGTGAACGCAGTTCAGAGACTGATCATTCTTGGCCTTCACCGGTGCGGACCGCACAAGCAAGGACGCGGCCGCACTAGGCATATTCAGAAATTTGGCAATATTTTCTTTGGCCGGTCCGGACCGCATAAACTGGGA